>NW_026963683.1:0-23835 GCF_036588685.1 Mytilus trossulus | reverse complement strand
GAGCGGACATTTTTATTGTAGGATTTCATTGAGAATTTCGGACCTAGCAAGCGATTTTTACGGCATTGCCATTCTTTTTCTCTAGGAAAAGTCTTGAGAGATATCGGCACCACGTTGTTTTATGAACCTTTAGTACATGTATGCCCTGCTGACTGTAAATTTTGGGATCGATTGGACTTGTAGTTTCAGAGTTTAAGTGATAACAAGGAGGTGGATTATTTTTTCAGAAGAGATGTATGAACAATAATATAAATCAATTGCTTTCAAAAAGCAATTGTAAACGGTCTTTCCCCCTTTGAAACAGATTGATTGGGGGGGGGGGGGGTGTTTGTTTGTTTGTTTTGTTTGTTTGTTTGTTTGTTTGTTTGTTTGTTTGTTTCTGTAAGGGGTCTAGTATTGTGTTACCGGAGAAGTTTCATGTTTAGTTTGGAAAGTTTTTATTTTATTTAAGGTCCAGCGCGCGCGCCAGATTGAGGAGACACCACGTGACGCGTGTTTATATTAAGAAAAACTTAGTCTTTTTATTTCTCTTTAGGTCGGGACGTTGGACAGACAACATCTATAGAGATGGAATGTACACAATGTAATTTCTTTGGTCATTATAGGAAATTGACATTTTGATCACAGTTCACCAGCAGTGCATGATTTGGATTTATTTGATCCGGTGTAACTTTAAAACACGTTTAAGGATTATTTTCTTAAAATGTACATTTTTCAGCACCAGTTTGTAACAGATAAGTTTTTCAATCCAGGAGCGGACATTTTTATTGTAGGATTTCATTGAGAATTACGGACCTAGCAAGCGATTTTTACGGCATTGCCATTCTTTTTCTCTAGGAAAAGTCTTGAGAGATATCGGCACCACGTTGTTTTATGAACCTTTAGTACATGTATGCCCTGCTGACTGTAAATTTTGGGATCGATTGGACTTGTAGTTTCAGAGTTTAAGTGATAACAAGGTGGTGGATTTTTTTTTTCAGAAGAGATGTAAGAACAATATTAAAGTTCAATTCTTCTTGAATAATTGATAGGTCTTTCCTTCCATTTTCTTTTAATTATACTGTCATAAATAAAAATATCATATATATTGATTGATTAATTTATTGATTAGTTGGTTGGTTGGTTGATTGGTTTATTAATTAAACACTTGATATAGGGTCTCTTGAAACAAGCGGAAAAAAAAGAGACCTTGGATTCCGTATTAAACACATGAAACGGAAACATGCATTGATTGATTGGTTGGCTGGTTAAACACGTTGGTTGGTTAGTTAAATACGTTTGTAAAACATGTTGGTTAAACACGTTGGTTAATCATGTTGGTTAAACATGTTGGTTGGATAGGCTCAATTAAAACAAGCGAAAAAAAAAACTTGGATCCCGTATGAAACACATGAAACGTGACATGCATTGATTGATTGGTTGGTTGGTTAAACACGTTGGTTGGTTAGTTAAACACGTTGGTTAAACATGTTGGTTAAACACGTTGGTTAAACACGTTGGTTGGATAGGCTCAATTAAAACAAGCGAAAAAAAAACCTTGGATCCCGTATGAAACACATGAAACGTGACATGCATTGATTGATTGGTTGGTTGGTTAAACACGTTGGTTGGTTAGTTAAACACGTTGGTTAAACATGTTGGTTAAACACGTTGGTTAAACACGTTGGTTAAACACGTTGTTTGGATAGGCTCAATTAAAACAAGCGAAAAAAAACCTTGGATCCCGTATGAAACACATGAAACGTGACATGCATTGATTGATTGGTGGGTTGGTTAATCACGTTGGTTGGTTAGTTAAACACGTTGGTTAAACATGTTGGTTAAACACGTTGGTTAAACACGTTGTTTGGATAGGCTCAATTAAAACAAGCGGAAAAAAAACCTTGGATCCCGTATGAAACACATGAAACGTGACATGCATTGATTGATTGGTTGGTTGGTTGGTTAAACACGTTGGTTGGTTAGTTAAACACGTTGGTTAAACATGTTGGTTATACATGTTGGTTAAACACGTTGGTTAAACACGTTGGTTAAACACGTTGGTTGGATAGGCTCAATTAAAACAAGCGAAAAAAAACCTTGGATCCCGTATGAAACACATGAAACGTGACATGCATTGATTGATTGGTTGGTTGGTTGGTTAAACACGTTGGTTGGTTAGTTAAACACGTTGGTTAAACATGTTGGTTAAACACGTTGGTTAAACACGTTGGTTAAACACGTTGGTTGGATAGGCTCAATGAAAACAAGCGGGAAAAAAACCTTGGATCCCGTATGAAACACATGAAACGTGACATGCATTGATTGATTGGTTGGTTGGTTGGTTAAACACGTTGGTTGGTTAGTTAAACACGTTGGTTAAACATGTTGGTTAAACACGTTGGTTAAACACGTTGGTTAAACACGTTGGTTGGATAGGCCCAATTAAAACAAGCGGGAAAAAAACCTTGGATCCCGTATGAAACACATGAAACGTGACATGCATTGATTGATTGGTTGGTTAAACACGTTGGTTGGTTAGTTAAACACGTTGGTTACACACGTTGGTTAAACACGTTGGTTAAACACGTTGGTTGGATAGGCTCAATTAAAACAAGCGAAAAAAAAACCTTGGATCCCGTATGAAACACATGAAACGTGACATGCATTGATTGATTGGTTGGTTGGTTAAACACGTTGGTTGGTTAGTTAAACACGTTGGTTAAACATGTTGGTTAAACACGTTGGTTAAACACGTTGGTTGGATAGGCTCAATTAAAACAAGCTAAAAAAAAACCTTGGATCCCGTATGAAACACATGAAACGTGACATGCATTGATTGATTGGTTGGTTGGTTAAACACGTTGGTTGGTTAGTTAAACACGTTGGTTAAACACGTTGGTTAAACATGTTGGTTAAACATGTTGGTTAAACACGTTGGTTAAACACGTTGGTTGGATAGGCTCAATGAAAACAAGCGGGAAAAATACTTGGATCCCGTATGAAACACATGAAACGTGACATGCATTGATTGATTGGTTGGTTGGTTGGTTGGTTAAACACGTTGGTTGGTTAGTTAAACACATTGGTTAAACACGTTGGTTAAACACGTTGGTTTAACACGTTGGTTAAACACGTTGGTTAAACACGTTGGTTGGATAGGCTCAATTAAAACAAGCGAAAAAAAACCTTGGTTCCCGTATGAAACACATGAAACGGAAACATGCATTGATTGATTGGTTGGTTGGTTGGTTAAACACGTTGTTTGGTTAGTTAAACACGTTGGTTAAACACGTTGGTTTAACACGTTGGTTAAACAAGTTGGTTAAACACGTTGGTTGGATAGGCTGAATTAAAACAAGCGGAAAAAAAACCTTGGATCCCGTATGAAACACATGAAACGGAAACATGCATTGATTGATTGGTTAGTTAAACACGTTGGTTGGTTAGTTAAACACATTGGTTAAACACGTTGGTTAAACACGTTGGTTTAACACGTTGGTTAAACACGTTGGTTAAACACGTTGGTTGGATAGGCTCAATTAAAACAAGCGAAAAAAAACAACATTGGATCCCGTATGAAACACATGAAACAGAAACATGCATTGATTGATTGGTTGGTTGGTTGGTTGGTTAAACACGTTGGTAAAACATGTTGGTTAAACACGTTGGTTAAACACGTTGGTTAAACACGTTGGAAAGTGTCAATTAAAACAAGCGAAAAAAAGAGACCTTGGATCCCGTATGAAACACATGAAACGGAAACTTGCTTTGATTGATTGATTGATTGATTGATTGATTGATTGATTGATTGATTGATTGATTGATTGATTGATTGATTGATTGATTGGTTGGTTGGTTGGAATTCAAACACACATAAAACTGTTTAAATAGTGCCAAAAAACACATAATTTGATGACCTTGACCTTTGACCTTGTGACCTTCGTCAAGGTCATTGCTCCACAAGGTCATTGCAAAAGACCGTATGGGTCAAGGACCTTTTGTTGAAGAGTTTTGCCTAAAAATGGCTTTTTAAAAACCATCAATGGGAGTTATGTCCCTTACATGATGGTAAAATCAGTATAGTCATAATGTAAAAAAGTTGCCCCTTGAAGTACCAATCATTTTCAACTGCTTAATTTTTCTGTATCTATAACCGTTCAATAGTTATAGGGAAATGAAAAACTTTTGAAAATCTATAATATGACCTTGACCTTTGACCTTGACCTATATTTTCTAGTTTTGGTCCAATGAACTCAAATCTGAAGACCCGCAGTCTTTATGACTTACGGTTCATGAGATTTATATGCATATCGAAAATTTAAATATTCAAGGGGAAATAACTCCTATAAAAGGTCACTGGATCGCTTCGGTTAAAGTTATTTGAAATTGTAACTTTTGGCAAGGAACATTTAAAAAAAAACCATTTGCCGCTAAGTCTTATAGTTTATGAGTTATAGCGATAACAGTGTTTTTTGTAATTGGGGAGATAACTCCTATAAGGTAAATAGTAAACTTCGGTCCCCCTAATACAAGATAGCTTTTATTAACCCGATACTTGGTACCAAAGATCATTTTGATATCTTGCGTACTTTTAACGAAGAATAACTTTGAAAAACGGCGGAAGAAAAAGAATAATAATAATAAATATAAATCAATTGCTTTCAAAAAGCAATTGTAAACGGTCTTTCCCCCTTTGAAACAGATTGATTGGGGGGGGGGGGGTGTTTGTTTGTTTGTTTTGTTTGTTTGTTTGTTTGTTTGTTTGTTTGTTTGTTTGTTTCTGTAAGGGGTCTAGTATTGTGTTACCGGAGAAGTTTCATGTTTAGTTTGGAAAGTTTTTATTTTATTTTAGGTCCAGCGCGCGCGCCAGATTGAGGAGACACCACGTGACGCGTGTTTATATTAAGAAAAACTTAGTCTTTTTATTTCTCTTTAGGTCGGGACGTTGGACAGACAACATCTATAGAGATGGAATGTACACAATGTAATTTCTTTGGTCATTATAGGAAATTGACATTTTGATCACAGTTCACCAGCAGTGCATGATTTGGATTTATTTGATCCGGTGTAACTTTAAAACACGTTTAAGGATTATTTTCTTAAAATGTACATTTTTCAGCACCAGTTTGTAACAGATAAGTTTTTCAATCCAGGAGCGGACATTTTTATTGTAGGATTTCATTGAGAATTTCGGACCTAGCAAGCGATTTTTACGGCATTGCCATTCTTTTTCTCTAGGAAAAGTCTTGAGAGATATCGGCACCACGTTGTTTTATGAACCTTTAGTACATGTATGCCCTGCTGACTGTAAATTTTGGGATCGATTGGACTTGTAGTTTCAGAGTTTAAGTGATAACAAGGAGGTGGATTATTTTTTCAGAAGAGATGTATGAACAATATAATAGGGAAAAAACTGGAGTTGTCGTTCGTTTAACGTTGATAGGATAGATAGCACACAAACTACATTCAGTTGTAAGTGGAGGGTAAAAAAAATGGGGGGGGGGGGGGGGGGCAAAAGGGGGTCTCGGGGATTTTTTTTTTTTTTTTTTTGTATTAACGGAACAGAATGGTTAAAAAGGCCTTTTTACAATATAAATCAATTGCTTTCAAAAAGCAATTGTAAACGGTCTTTCCCCCTTTGAAACATAGATTGATTGGGTGGGGGGGGGGGGTGTTTGTTTTGTTTGTTTGTTTGTTTGTTTATGTGTTTGTTTCTGTAAGGGGTCTAGTATTGTGTTACCGGAGAAGTTTCATGTTTAGTTTGGAAAGTTTTTATTTTATTTTAGGTCCAGCGCGCGCGCCAGATTGAGGAGACACCACGTGACGCGTGTTTATATTAAGAAAAACTTAGTCTTTTTATTTCTCTTTAGGTCGGGACGTTGGACAGACAACATCTATAGAGATGGAATGTACACAATGTAATTTCTTTGGTCATAATAGGAAATGGACATTTTGATCACAGTTCACCAGCAGTGCATGATTTGGATTTAATTGATCCGGTGTAACTTTAAAACACGTTTAAGGATTATTTTCTTAAAATGTATATTTTTCAGCACCAGTTTGTAACAGATAAGTTTTTCAATCCAGGAGCGGACATTTTTATTGTAGGATTTCATTGAGAATTTCGGACCTAGCAAGCGATTTTTACGGCATTGCCATTCTTTTTCTCTAGGAAAAGTCTTGAGAGATATCGGCACCACGTTGTTTTATGAACCTTTAGTACATGTATGCCCTGCTGACTGTAAATTTTGGGATCGATTGGACTTGTAGTTTCAGAGTTTAAGTGATAACAAGGAGGTGGATTATTTTTTCAGAAGAGATGTATGAACAATAATATAAATCAATTGCTTTCAAAAAGCAATTGTAAACGGTCTTTCCCCCTTTGAAACAGATTGATTGGGGGGGGGGGGGGGTGTTTGTTTGTTTGTTTTGTTTGTTTGTTTGTTTGTTTGTTTGTTTGTTTGTTTCTGTAAGGGGTCTAGTATTGTGTTACCGGAGAAGTTTCATGTTTAGTTTGGAAAGTTTTTATTTTATTTAAGGTCCAGCGCGCGCGCCAGATTGAGGAGACACCACGTGACGCGTGTTTATATTAAGAAAAACTTAGTCTTTTTATTTCTCTTTAGGTCGGGACGTTGGACAGACAACATCTATAGAGATGGAATGTACACAATGTAATTTCTTTGGTCATTATAGGAAATTGACATTTTGATCACAGTTCACCAGCAGTGCATGATTTGGATTTATTTGATCCGGTGTAACTTTAAAACACGTTTAAGGATTATTTTCTTAAAATGTACATTTTTCAGCACCAGTTTGTAACAGATAAGTTTTTCAATCCAGGAGCGGACATTTTTATTGTAGGATTTCATTGAGAATTACGGACCTAGCAAGCGATTTTTACGGCATTGCCATTCTTTTTCTCTAGGAAAAGTCTTGAGAGATATCGGCACCACGTTGTTTTATGAACCTTTAGTACATGTATGCCCTGCTGACTGTAAATTTTGGGATCGATTGGACTTGTAGTTTCAGAGTTTAAGTGATAACAAGGTGGTGGATTTTTTTTTTCAGAAGAGATGTAAGAACAATATTAAAGTTCAATTCTTCTTGAATAATTGATAGGTCTTTCCTTCCATTTTCTTTTAATTATACTGTCATAAATAAAAATATCATATATATTGATTGATTAATTTATTGATTAGTTGGTTGGTTGGTTGATTGGTTTATTAATTAAACACTTGATATAGGGTCTCTTGAAACAAGCGGAAAAAAAAGAGACCTTGGATTCCGTATTAAACACATGAAACGGAAACATGCATTGATTGATTGGTTGGCTGGTTAAACACGTTGGTTGGTTAGTTAAATACGTTTGTAAAACATGTTGGTTAAACACGTTGGTTAATCATGTTGGTTAAACATGTTGGTTGGATAGGCTCAATTAAAACAAGCGAAAAAAAAAACTTGGATCCCGTATGAAACACATGAAACGTGACATGCATTGATTGATTGGTTGGTTGGTTAAACACGTTGGTTGGTTAGTTAAACACGTTGGTTAAACATGTTGGTTAAACACGTTGGTTAAACACGTTGGTTGGATAGGCTCAATTAAAACAAGCGAAAAAAAAACCTTGGATCCCGTATGAAACACATGAAACGTGACATGCATTGATTGATTGGTTGGTTGGTTAAACACGTTGGTTGGTTAGTTAAACACGTTGGTTAAACATGTTGGTTAAACACGTTGGTTAAACACGTTGGTTAAACACGTTGTTTGGATAGGCTCAATTAAAACAAGCGAAAAAAAACCTTGGATCCCGTATGAAACACATGAAACGTGACATGCATTGATTGATTGGTGGGTTGGTTAATCACGTTGGTTGGTTAGTTAAACACGTTGGTTAAACATGTTGGTTAAACACGTTGGTTAAACACGTTGTTTGGATAGGCTCAATTAAAACAAGCGGAAAAAAAACCTTGGATCCCGTATGAAACACATGAAACGTGACATGCATTGATTGATTGGTTGGTTGGTTGGTTAAACACGTTGGTTGGTTAGTTAAACACGTTGGTTAAACATGTTGGTTATACATGTTGGTTAAACACGTTGGTTAAACACGTTGGTTAAACACGTTGGTTGGATAGGCTCAATTAAAACAAGCGAAAAAAAAACCTTGGATCCCGTATGAAACACATGAAACGTGACATGCATTGATTGATTGGTTGGTTGGTTGGTTAAACACGTTGGTTGGTTAGTTAAACACGTTGGTTAAACATGTTGGTTAAACACGTTGGTTAAACACGTTGGTTAAACACGTTGGTTGGATAGGCTCAATGAAAACAAGCGGGAAAAAAACCTTGGATCCCGTATGAAACACATGAAACGTGACATGCATTGATTGATTGGTTGGTTGGTTGGTTAAACACGTTGGTTGGTTAGTTAAACACGTTGGTTAAACATGTTGGTTAAACACGTTGGTTAAACACGTTGGTTAAACACGTTGGTTGGATAGGCCCAATTAAAACAAGCGGGAAAAAAACCTTGGATCCCGTATGAAACACATGAAACGTGACATGCATTGATTGATTGGTTGGTTAAACACGTTGGTTGGTTAGTTAAACACGTTGGTTACACACGTTGGTTAAACACGTTGGTTAAACACGTTGGTTGGATAGGCTCAATTAAAACAAGCGAAAAAAAAACCTTGGATCCCGTATGAAACACATGAAACGTGACATGCATTGATTGATTGGTTGGTTGGTTAAACACGTTGGTTGGTTAGTTAAACACGTTGGTTAAACATGTTGGTTAAACACGTTGGTTAAACACGTTGGTTGGATAGGCTCAATTAAAACAAGCTAAAAAAAAACCTTGGATCCCGTATGAAACACATGAAACGTGACATGCATTGATTGATTGGTTGGTTGGTTAAACACGTTGGTTGGTTAGTTAAACACGTTGGTTAAACACGTTGGTTAAACATGTTGGTTAAACATGTTGGTTAAACACGTTGGTTAAACACGTTGGTTGGATAGGCTCAATGAAAACAAGCGGGAAAAATACTTGGATCCCGTATGAAACACATGAAACGTGACATGCATTGATTGATTGGTTGGTTGGTTGGTTGGTTAAACACGTTGGTTGGTTAGTTAAACACATTGGTTAAACACGTTGGTTAAACACGTTGGTTTAACACGTTGGTTAAACACGTTGGTTAAACACGTTGGTTGGATAGGCTCAATTAAAACAAGCGAAAAAAAACCTTGGTTCCCGTATGAAACACATGAAACGGAAACATGCATTGATTGATTGGTTGGTTGGTTGGTTAAACACGTTGTTTGGTTAGTTAAACACGTTGGTTAAACACGTTGGTTTAACACGTTGGTTAAACAAGTTGGTTAAACACGTTGGTTGGATAGGCTGAATTAAAACAAGCGGAAAAAAAACCTTGGATCCCGTATGAAACACATGAAACGGAAACATGCATTGATTGATTGGTTAGTTAAACACGTTGGTTGGTTAGTTAAACACATTGGTTAAACACGTTGGTTAAACACGTTGGTTTAACACGTTGGTTAAACACGTTGGTTAAACACGTTGGTTGGATAGGCTCAATTAAAACAAGCGAAAAAAAACAACATTGGATCCCGTATGAAACACATGAAACAGAAACATGCATTGATTGATTGGTTGGTTGGTTGGTTGGTTAAACACGTTGGTAAAACATGTTGGTTAAACACGTTGGTTAAACACGTTGGTTAAACACGTTGGAAAGTGTCAATTAAAACAAGCGAAAAAAAGAGACCTTGGATCCCGTATGAAACACATGAAACGGAAACTTGCTTTGATTGATTGATTGATTGATTGATTGATTGATTGATTGATTGATTGATTGATTGATTGATTGATTGATTGATTGATTGGTTGGTTGGTTGGAATTCAAACACACATAAAACTGTTTAAATAGTGCCAAAAAACACATAATTTGATGACCTTGACCTTTGACCTTGTGACCTTCGTCAAGGTCATTGCTCCACAAGGTCATTGCAAAAGACCGTATGGGTCAAGGACCTTTTGTTGAAGAGTTTTGCCTAAAAATGGCTTTTTAAAAACCATCAATGGGAGTTATGTCCCTTACATGATGGTAAAATCAGTATAGTCATAATGTAAAAAAGTTGCCCCTTGAAGTACCAATCATTTTCAACTGCTTAATTTTTCTGTATCTATAACCGTTCAATAGTTATAGGGAAATGAAAAACTTTTGAAAATCTATAATATGACCTTGACCTTTGACCTTGACCTATATTTTCTAGTTTTGGTCCAATGAACTCAAATCTGAAGACCCGCAGTCTTTATGACTTACGGTTCATGAGATTTATATGCATATCGAAAATTTAAATATTCAAGGGGAAATAACTCCTATAAAAGGTCACTGGATCGCTTCGGTTAAAGTTATTTGAAATTGTAACTTTTGGCAAGGAACATTTAAAAAAAAACCATTTGCCGCTAAGTCTTATAGTTTATGAGTTATAGCGATAACAGTGTTTTTTGTAATTGGGGAGATAACTCCTATAAGGTAAATAGTAAACTTCGGTCCCCCTAATACAAGATAGCTTTTATTAACCCGATACTTGGTACCAAAGATCATTTTGATATCTTGCGTACTTTTAACGAAGAATAACTTTGAAAAACGGCGGAAGAAAAAGAATAATAATAATAAATATAAATCAATTGCTTTCAAAAAGCAATTGTAAACGGTCTTTCCCCCTTTGAAACAGATTTATTGGGGGGGGGGGTGTTTGTTTGTTTGTTTTGTTTGTTTGTTTGTTTGTTTGTTTGTTTGTTTGTTTGTTTCTGTAAGGGGTCTAGTATTGTGTTACCGGAGAAGTTTCATGTTTAGTTTGGAAAGTTTTTATTTTATTTTAGGTCCAGCGCGCGCGCCAGATTGAGGAGACACCACGTGACGCGTGTTTATATTAAGAAAAACTTAGTCTTTTTATTTCTCTTTAGGTCGGGACGTTGGACAGACAACATCTATAGAGATGGAATGTACACAATGTAATTTCTTTGGTCATTATAGGAAATTGACATTTTGATCACAGTTCACCAGCAGTGCATGATTTGGATTTATTTGATCCGGTGTAACTTTAAAACACGTTTAAGGATTATTTTCTTAAAATGTACATTTTTCAGCACCAGTTTGTAACAGATAAGTTTTTCAATCCAGGAGCGGACATTTTTATTGTAGGATTTCATTGAGAATTACGGACCTAGCAAGCGATTTTTACGGCATTGCCATTCTTTTTCTCTAGGAAAAGTCTTGAGAGATATCGGCACCACGTTGTTTTATGAACCTTTAGTACATGTATGCCCTGCTGACTGTAAATTTTGGGATCGATTGGACTTGTAGTTTCAGAGTTTAAGTGATAACAAGGTGGTGGATTTTTTTTTTCAGAAGAGATGTAAGAACAATATTAAAGTTCAATTCTTCTTGAATAATTGATAGGTCTTTCCTTCCATTTTCTTTTAATTATACTGTCATAAATAAAAATATCATATATATTGATTGATTAATTTATTGATTAGTTGGTTGGTTGGTTGATTGGTTTATTAATTAAACACTTGATATAGGGTCTCTTGAAACAAGCGGAAAAAAAAGAGACCTTGGATTCCGTATTAAACACATGAAACGGAAACATGCATTGATTGATTGGTTGGCTGGTTAAACACGTTGGTTGGTTAGTTAAATACGTTTGTAAAACATGTTGGTTAAACACGTTGGTTAATCATGTTGGTTAAACATGTTGGTTGGATAGGCTCAATTAAAACAAGCGAAAAAAAAAACTTGGATCCCGTATGAAACACATGAAACGTGACATGCATTGATTGATTGGTTGGTTGGTTAAACACGTTGGTTGGTTAGTTAAACACGTTGGTTAAACATGTTGGTTAAACACGTTGGTTAAACACGTTGGTTGGATAGGCTCAATTAAAACAAGCGAAAAAAAAACCTTGGATCCCGTATGAAACACATGAAACGTGACATGCATTGATTGATTGGTTGGTTGGTTAAACACGTTGGTTGGTTAGTTAAACACGTTGGTTAAACATGTTGGTTAAACACGTTGGTTAAACACGTTGGTTAAACACGTTGTTTGGATAGGCTCAATTAAAACAAGCGAAAAAAAACCTTGGATCCCGTATGAAACACATGAAACGTGACATGCATTGATTGATTGGTGGGTTGGTTAATCACGTTGGTTGGTTAGTTAAACACGTTGGTTAAACATGTTGGTTAAACACGTTGGTTAAACACGTTGTTTGGATAGGCTCAATTAAAACAAGCGGAAAAAAAACCTTGGATCCCGTATGAAACACATGAAACGTGACATGCATTGATTGATTGGTTGGTTGGTTGGTTAAACACGTTGGTTGGTTAGTTAAACACGTTGGTTAAACATGTTGGTTATACATGTTGGTTAAACACGTTGGTTAAACACGTTGGTTAAACACGTTGGTTGGATAGGCTCAATTAAAACAAGCGAAAAAAAAACCTTGGATCCCGTATGAAACACATGAAACGTGACATGCATTGATTGATTGGTTGGTTGGTTGGTTAAACACGTTGGTTGGTTAGTTAAACACGTTGGTTAAACATGTTGGTTAAACACGTTGGTTAAACACGTTGGTTAAACACGTTGGTTGGATAGGCTCAATGAAAACAAGCGGGAAAAAAACCTTGGATCCCGTATGAAACACATGAAACGTGACATGCATTGATTGATTGGTTGGTTGGTTGGTTAAACACGTTGGTTGGTTAGTTAAACACGTTGGTTAAACATGTTGGTTAAACACGTTGGTTAAACACGTTGGTTAAACACGTTGGTTGGATAGGCCCAATTAAAACAAGCGGGAAAAAAACCTTGGATCCCGTATGAAACACATGAAACGTGACATGCATTGATTGATTGGTTGGTTAAACACGTTGGTTGGTTAGTTAAACACGTTGGTTACACACGTTGGTTAAACACGTTGGTTAAACACGTTGGTTGGATAGGCTCAATTAAAACAAGCGAAAAAAAAACCTTGGATCCCGTATGAAACACATGAAACGTGACATGCATTGATTGATTGGTTGGTTGGTTAAACACGTTGGTTGGTTAGTTAAACACGTTGGTTAAACATGTTGGTTAAACACGTTGGTTAAACACGTTGGTTGGATAGGCTCAATTAAAACAAGCTAAAAAAAAACCTTGGATCCCGTATGAAACACATGAAACGTGACATGCATTGATTGATTGGTTGGTTGGTTAAACACGTTGGTTGGTTAGTTAAACACGTTGGTTAAACACGTTGGTTAAACATGTTGGTTAAACATGTTGGTTAAACACGTTGGTTAAACACGTTGGTTGGATAGGCTCAATGAAAACAAGCGGGAAAAATACTTGGATCCCGTATGAAACACATGAAACGTGACATGCATTGATTGATTGGTTGGTTGGTTGGTTGGTTAAACACGTTGGTTGGTTAGTTAAACACATTGGTTAAACACGTTGGTTAAACACGTTGGTTTAACACGTTGGTTAAACACGTTGGTTAAACACGTTGGTTGGATAGGCTCAATTAAAACAAGCGAAAAAAAACCTTGGTTCCCGTATGAAACACATGAAACGGAAACATGCATTGATTGATTGGTTGGTTGGTTGGTTAAACACGTTGTTTGGTTAGTTAAACACGTTGGTTAAACACGTTGGTTTAACACGTTGGTTAAACAAGTTGGTTAAACACGTTGGTTGGATAGGCTGAATTAAAACAAGCGGAAAAAAAACCTTGGATCCCGTATGAAACACATGAAACGGAAACATGCATTGATTGATTGGTTAGTTAAACACGTTGGTTGGTTAGTTAAACACATTGGTTAAACACGTTGGTTAAACACGTTGGTTTAACACGTTGGTTAAACACGTTGGTTAAACACGTTGGTTGGATAGGCTCAATTAAAACAAGCGAAAAAAAACAACATTGGATCCCGTATGAAACACATGAAACAGAAACATGCATTGATTGATTGGTTGGTTGGTTGGTTGGTTAAACACGTTGGTAAAACATGTTGGTTAAACACGTTGGTTAAACACGTTGGTTAAACACGTTGGAAAGTGTCAATTAAAACAAGCGAAAAAAAGAGACCTTGGATCCCGTATGAAACACATGAAACGGAAACTTGCTTTGATTGATTGATTGATTGATTGATTGATTGATTGATTGATTGATTGATTGATTGATTGATTGATTGATTGATTGATTGGTTGGTTGGTTGGAATTCAAACACACATAAAACTGTTTAAATAGTGCCAAAAAACACATAATTTGATGACCTTGACCTTTGACCTTGTGACCTTCGTCAAGGTCATTGCTCCACAAGGTCATTGCAAAAGACCGTATGGGTCAAGGACCTTTTGTTGAAGAGTTTTGCCTAAAAATGGCTTTTTAAAAACCATCAATGGGAGTTATGTCCCTTACATGATGGTAAAATCAGTATAGTCATAATGTAAAAAAGTTGCCCCTTGAAGTACCAATCATTTTCAACTGCTTAATTTTTCTGTATCTATAACCGTTCAATAGTTATAGGGAAATGAAAAACTTTTGAAAATCTATAATATGACCTTGACCTTTGACCTTGACCTATATTTTCTAGTTTTGGTCCAATGAACTCAAATCTGAAGACCCGCAGTCTTTATGACTTACGGTTCATGAGATTTATATGCATATCGAAAATTTAAATATTCAAGGGGAAATAACTCCTATAAAAGGTCACTGGATCGCTTCGGTTAAAGTTATTTGAAATTGTAACTTTTGGCAAGGAACATTTAAAAAAAAACCATTTGCCGCTAAGTCTTATAGTTTATGAGTTATAGCGATAACAGTGTTTTTTGTAATTGGGGAGATAACTCCTATAAGGTAAATAGTAAACTTCGGTCCCCCTAATACAAGATAGCTTTTATTAACCCGATACTTGGTACCAAAGATCATTTTGATATCTTGCGTACTTTTAACGAAGAATAACTTTGAAAAACGGCGGAAGAAAAAGAATAATAATAATAAATATAAATCAATTGCTTTCAAAAAGCAATTGTAAACGGTCTTTCCCCCTTTGAAACAGATTGATTGGGGGGGGGGGTGTTTGTTTGTTTGTTTTGTTTGTTTGTTTGTTTGTTTGTTTGTTTGTTTGTTTGTTTCTGTAAGGGGTCTAGTATTGTGTTACCGGAGAAGTTTCATGTTTAGTTTGGAAAGTTTTTATTTTATTTTAGGTCCAGCGCGCGCGCCAGATTGAGGAGACACCACGTGACGCGTGTTTATATTAAGAAAAACTTAGTCTTTTTATTTCTCTTTAGGTCGGGACGTTGGACAGACAACATCTATAGAGATGGAATGTACACAATGTAATTTCTTTGGTCATTATAGGAAATTGACATTTTGATCACAGTTCACCAGCAGTGCATGATTTGGATTTATTTGATCCGGTGTAACTTTAAAACACGTTTAAGGATTATTTTCTTAAAATGTACATTTTTCAGCACCAGTTTGTAACAGATAAGTTTTTCAATCCAGGAGCGGACATTTTTATTGTAGGATTTCATTGAGAATTACGGACCTAGCAAGCGATTTTTACGGCATTGCCATTCTTTTTCTCTAGGAAAAGTCTTGAGAGATATCGGCACCACGTTGTTTTATGAACCTTTAGTACATGTATGCCCTGCTGACTGTAAATTTTGGGATCGATTGGACTTGTAGTTTCAGAGTTTAAGTGATAACAAGGTGGTGGATTTTTTTTTTCAGAAGAGATGTAAGAACAATATAATAGGGAAAAAACTGGAGTTGTCGTTCGTTTAACGTTGATAGGATAGATAGCACACAAACTACATTCAGTTGTAAGTGGAGGGTAAAAAAAATGGGGGGGGGGGGGGCAAAAGGGGGTCTCGGGGATTTTTTTTTTTTTTTTTTTTTTGTATTAACGGAACAGAATGGTTAAAAAGGCCTTTTTACAATATAAATCAATTGCTTTCAAAAAGCAATTGTAAACGGTCTTTCCCCCTTTGAAACAGATTGATTGGGGGGGGGGGGTGTTTGTTTGTTTGTTTTGTTTGTTTGTTTGTTTGTTTGTTTGTTTGTTTGTTTCTGTAAGGGGTCTAGTATTGTGTTACCGGAGAAGTTTCATGTTTAGTTTGGAAAGTTTTTATTTTATTTTAGGTCCAGCGCGCGCGCCAGATTGAGGAGACACCACGTGACGCGTGTTTATATTAAGAAAAACTTAGTCTTTTTATTTCTCTTTAGGTCGGGACGTTGGACAGACAACATCTATAGAGATGGAATGTACACAATGTAATTTCTTTGGTCATTATAGGAAATTGACATTTTGATCACAGTTCACCAGCAGTGCATGATTTGGATTTATTTGATCCGGTGTAACTTTAAAACACGTTTAAGGATTATTTTCTTAAAATGTACATTTTTCAGCACCAGTTTGTAACAGATAAGTTTTTCAATCCAGGAGCGGACATTTTTATTGTAGGATTTCATTGAGAATTACGGACCTAGCAAGCGATTTTTACGGCATTGCCATTCTTTTTCTCTAGGAAAAGTCTTGAGAGATATCGGCACCACGTTGTTTTATGAACCTTTAGTACATGTATGCCCTGCTGACTGTAAATTTTGGGATCGATTGGACTTGTAGTTTCAGAGTTTAAGTGATAACAAGGTGGTGGATTTTTTTTTTCAGAAGAGATGTAAGAACAATATAATAGGGAAAAAACTGGAGTTGTCGTTCGTTTAACGTTGATAGGATAGATAGCACACAAACTACATTCAGTTGTAAGTGGAGGGTAAAAAAAATGGGGGGGGGGGGGGGCAAAAGGGGGTCTCGGGGATTTTTTTTTTTTTTTTTTTTGTATTAACGGAACAGAATGGTTAAAAAGGCCTTTTTACAATATAAATCAATTGCTTTCAAAAAGCAATTGTAAACGGTCTTTCCCCCTTTGAAACATAGATTGATTGGGTGGGGGGGGGGTGTTTGTTTTGTTTGTTTGTTTGTTTGTTTATGTGTTTGTTTCTGTAAGGGGTCTAGTATTGTGTTACCGGAGAAGTTTCATGTTTAGTTTGGAAAGTTTTTATTTTATTTTAGGTCCAGCGCGCGCGCCAGATTGAGGAGACACCACGTGACGCGTGTTTATATTAAGAAAAACTTAGTCTTTTTATTTCTCTTTAGGTCGGGACGTTGGACAGACAACATCTATAGAGATGGAATGTACACAATGTAATTTCTTTGGTCATAATAGGAAATGGACATTTTGATCACAGTTCACCAGCAGTGCATGATTTGGATTTAATTGATCCGGTGTAACTTTAAAACACGTTTAAGGATTATTTTCTTAAAATGTATATTTTTCAGCACCAGTTTGTAACAGATAAGTTTTTCAATCCAGGAGCGGACATTTTTATTGTAGGATTTCATTGAGAATTTCGGACCTAGCAAGCGATTTTTACGGCATTGCCATTCTTTTTCTCTAGGAAAAGTCTTGAGAGATATCGGCACCACGTTGTTTTATGAACCTTTAGTACATGTATGCCCTGCTGACTGTAAATTTTGGGATCGATTGGACTTGTAGTTTCAGAGTTTAAGTGATAACAAGGAGGTGGATTATTTTTTCAGAAGAGATGTATGAACAATAATATAAATCAATTGCTTTCAAAAAGCAATTGTAAACGGTCTTTCCCCCTTTGAAACAGATTGATTGGGGGGGGGGGGGGGGGGGGGGGGGGGGGGGTGTTTGTTTGTTTGTTTTGTTTGTTTGTTTGTTTGTTTGTTTGTTTGTTTGTTTCTGTAAGGGGTCTAGTATTGTGTTACCGGAGAAGTTTCATGTTTAGTTTGGAAAGTTTTTATTTTATTTAAGGTCCAGCGCGCGCGCCAGATTGAGGAGACACCACGTGACGCGTGTTTATATTAAGAAAAACTTAGTCTTTTTATTTCTCTTTAGGTCGGGACGTTGGACAGACAACATCTATAGAGATGGAATTGTACACAATGTAATTTCTTTGGTCATTATAGGAAATTGACATTTTGATCACAGTTCACAGCAGTGCATGATTTGGATTTATTTGATCCCGGTGTAACTTAAAACACGTTTAAGGATTATTTTCTTAAATGTACATTTTTCCAGCACCAGTTTGTAACAGATAAGGTTTTTCAATCCAGGAGCGGACATTTTTATTGTAGGATTTCATTGAGAATTACGGACCTAGCAAGCGATTTTTACGGCATTTGCCATTCTTTTTCTCTAGGAAAAGTCTGAGAGATATCGGCCACCACGTTTGTTTTATGAACCTTTAGTACATGTATGCCAAATTTTGGGATCGATTGGACTTGTAGTTTCAGAGTTTAAGTGATAACAAGGTGGTGGATTTTTTTTTCAGAAGAGATGTAAGAACAATATTAAAGTTCAATTCTTCTTGAATAATTGATAGGTCTTTCCTTCCATTTTCTTTTAATTATACTGTCATAAATAAAAATATCATATATATTGATTGATTAATTTATTGATTAGTTGGTTGGTTGGTTGATTGGTTTATTAATTAAACACTTGATATAGGGTCTCTTGAAACAAGCGGAAAAAAAAGAGACCTTGGATTCCGTATTAAACACATGAAACGGAAACATGCATTGATTGATTGGTTGGCTGGTTAAACACGTTGGTTGGTTAGTTAAATACGTTTGTAAAACATGTTGGTTAAACACGTTGGTTAATCATGTTGGTTAAACATGTTGGTTGGATAGGCTCAATTAAAACAAGCGAAAAAAAACCTTGGATCCCGTATGAAACACATGAAACGTGACATGCATTGATTGATTGGTTGGTTGGTTAAACACGTTGGTTGGTTAGTTAAACACGTTGGTTAAACATGTTGGTTAAACACGTTGGTTAAACACGTTGGTTGGATAGGCTCAATTAAAACAAGCGAAAAAAAAACCTTGGATCCCGTATGAAACACATGAAACGTGACATGCATTGATTGATTGGTTGGTTGGTTAAACACGTTGGTTGGTTAGTTAAACACGTTGGTTAAACATGTTGGTTAAACACGTTGGTTAAACACGTTGGTTAAACACGTTGTTTGGATAGGCTCAATTAAAACAAGCGAAAAAAAACCTTGGATCCCGTATGAAACACATGAAACGTGACATGCATTGATTGATTGGTGGGTTGGTTAATCACGTTGGTTGGTTAGTTAAACACGTTGGTTAAACATGTTGGTTAAACACGTTGGTTAAACACGTTGTTTGGATAGGCTCAATTAAAACAAGCGGAAAAAAAACCTTGGATCCCGTATGAAACACATGAAACGTGACATGCATTGATTGATTGGTTGGTTGGTTGGTTAAACACGTTGGTTGGTTAGTTAAACACGTTGGTTAAACATGTTGGTTATACATGTTGGTTAAACACGTTGGTTAAACACGTTGGTTAAACACGTTGGTTGGATAGGCTCAATTAAAACAAGCGAAAAAAAAACCTTGGATCCCGTATGAAACACATGAAACGTGACATGCATTGATTGATTGGTTGGTTGGTTGGTTAAACACGTTGGTTGGTTAGTTAAACACGTTGGTTAAACATGTTGGTTAAACACGTTGGTTAAACACGTTGGTTAAACACGTTGGTTGGATAGGCTCAATGAAAACAAGCGGGAAAAAAACCTTGGATCCCGTATGAAACACATGAAACGTGACATGCATTGATTGATTGGTTGGTTGGTTGGTTAAACACGTTGGTTGGTTAGTTAAACACGTTGGTTAAACATGTTGGTTAAACACGTTGGTTAAACACGTTGGTTAAACACGTTGGTTGGATAGGCCCAATTAAAACAAGCGGGAAAAAAACCTTGGATCCCGTATGAAACACATGAAACGTGACATGCATTGATTGATTGGTTGGTTAAACACGTTGGTTGGTTAGTTAAACACGTTGGTTACACACGTTGGTTAAACACGTTGGTTAAACACGTTGGTTGGATAGGCTCAATTAAAACAAGCGAAAAAAAACCTTGGATCCCGTATGAAACACATGAAACGTGACATGCATTGATTGATTGGGTTGGTTGGTTAAACACGTTGGTTGGTTAGTTAAACACGTTGGTTAAACATGTTGGTTAAACACGTTGGTTAAACACGTTGGTTGGATAGGCTCAATTAAAACAAGCTAAAAAAAAACCTTGGATCCCGTATGAAACACATGAAACGTGACATGCATTGATTGATTGGTTGGTTGGTTAAACACGTTGGTTGGTTAGTTAAACACGTTGGTTAAACACGTTGGTTAAACATGTTGGTTAAACATGTTGGTTAAACACGTTGGTTAAACACGTTGGTTGGATAGGCTCAATGAAAACAAGCGGGAAAAATACTTGGATCCCGTATGAAACACATGAAACGTGACATGCATTGATTGATTGGTTGGTTGGTTGGTTGGTTAAACACGTTGGTTGGTTAGTTAAACACATTGGTTAAACACGTTGGTTAAACACGTTGGTTTAACACGTTGGTTAAACACGTTGGTTAAACACGTTGGTTGGATAGGCTCAATTAAAACAAGCGAAAAAAACCTTGGTTCCCGTATGAAACACATGAAACGGAAACATGCATTGATTGATTGGTTGGTTGGTTGGTTAAACACGTTGTTTGGTTAGTTAAACACGTTGGTTAAACACGTTGGTTTAACACGTTGGTTAAACAAGTTGGTTAAACACGTTGGTTGGATAGGCTGAATTAAAACAAGCGGAAAAAAAACCTTGGATCCCGTATGAAACACATGAAACGGAAACATGCATTGATTGATTGGTTAGTTAAACACGTTGGTTGGTTAGTTAAACACATTGGTTAAACACGTTGGTTAAACACGTTGGTTTAACACGTTGGTTAAACACGTTGGTTAAACACGTTGGTTGGATAGGCTCAATTAAAACAAGCGAAAAAAAACAACATTGGATCCCGTATGAAACACATGAAACAGAAACATGCATTGATTGATTGGTTGGTTGGTTGGTTGGTTAAACACGTTGGTAAAACATGTTGGTTAAACACGTTGGTTAAACACGTTGGTTAAACACGTTGGAAAGTGTCAATTAAAACAAGCGAAAAAAAGAGACCTTGGATCCCGTATGAAACACATGAAACGGAAACTTGCTTTGATTGATTGATTGATTGATTGATTGATTGATTGATTGATTGATTGATTGATTGATTGATTGATTGATTGATTGATTGGTTGGTTGGTTGGAATTCAAACACACATAAAACTGTTTAAATAGTGCCAAAAAACACATAATTTGATGACCTTGACCTTTGACCTTGTGACCTTCGTCAAGGTCATTGCTCCACAAGGTCATTGCAAAAGACCGTATGGGTCAAGGACCTTTTGTTGAAGAGTTTTGCCTAAAAATGGCTTTTTAAAAACCATCAATGGGAGTTATGTCCCTTACATGATGGTAAAATCAGTATAGTCATAATGTAAAAAAGTTGCCCCTTGAAGTACCAATCATTTTCAACTGCTTAATTTTTCTGTATCTATAACCGTTCAATAGTTATAGGGAAATGAAAAACTTTTGAAAATCTATAATATGACCTTGACCTTTGACCTTGACCTATATTTTCTAGTTTTGGTCCAATGAACTCAAATCTGAAGACCCGCAGTCTTTATGACTTACGGTTCATGAGATTTATATGCATATCGAAAATTTAAATATTCAAGGGGAAATAACTCCTATAAAAGGTCACTGGATCGCTTCGGTTAAAGTTATTTGAAATTGTAACTTTTGGCAAGGAACATTTAAAAAAAAACCATTTGCCGCTAAGTCTTATAGTTTATGAGTTATAGCGATAACAGTGTTTTTTGTAATTGGGGAGATAACTCCTATAAGGTAAATAGTAAACTTCGGTCCCCCTAATACAAGATAGCTTTTATTAACCCGATACTTGGTACCAAAGATCATTTTGATATCTTGCGTACTTTTAACGAAGAATAACTTTGAAAAAACGGCGGAAGAAAAAGAATAATAATAATAAATATAAATCAATTGCTTTCAAAAAGCAATTGTAAACGGTCTTTCCCCCTTTGAAACAGATTGATTGGGGGGGGGGGGGTGTTTGTTTGTTTGTTTTGTTTGTTTGTTTGTTTGTTTGTTTGTTTGTTTGTTTCTGTAAGGGGTCTAGTATTGTGTTACCGGAGAAGTTTCATGTTTAGTTTGGAAAGTTTTTATTTTATTTTAGGTCCAGCGCGCGCGCCAGATTGAGGAGACACCACGTGACGCGTGTTTATATTAAGAAAAACTTAGTCTTTTTATTTCTCTTTAGGTCGGGACGTTGGACAGACAACATCTATAGAGATGGAATGTACACAATGTAATTTCTTTGGTCATTATAGGAAATTGACATTTTGATCACAGTTCACCAGCAGTGCATGATTTGGATTTATTTGATCCGGTGTAACTTTAAAACACGTTTAAGGATTATTTTCTTAAAATGTACATTTTTCAGCACCAGTTTGTAACAGATAAGTTTTTCAATCCAGGAGCGGACATTTTTATTGTAGGATTTCATTGAGAATTACGGACCTAGCAAGCGATTTTTACGGCATTGCCATTCTTTTTCTCTAGGAAAAGTCTTGAGAGATATCGGCACCACGTTGTTTTATGAACCTTTAGTACATGTATGCCCTGCTGACTGTAAATTTTGGGATCGATTGGACTTGTAGTTTCAGAGTTTAAGTGATAACAAGGTGGTGGATTTTTTTTTTCAGAAGAGATGTAAGAACAATATAATAGGGAAAAAACTGGAGTTGTCGTTCGTTTAACGTTGATAGGATAGATAGCACACAAACTACATTCAGTTGTAAGTGGAGGGTAAAAAAAATGGGGGGGGGGCAAAAGGGGGTCTCGGGGATTTTTTTTTTTTTTTTTTTTGTATTAACGGAACAGAATGGTTAAAAAGGCCTTTTTACAATATAAATCAATTGCTTTCAAAAAGCAATTGTAAACGGTCTTTCCCCCTTTGAAACAGATTGATTGGGGGGGGGGGGGGGTGTTTGTTTGTTTGTTTTGTTTGTTTGTTTGTTTGTTTGTTTGTTTGTTTGTTTCTGTAAGGGGTCTAGTATTGTGTTACCGGAGAAGTTTCATGTTTAGTTTGGAAAGTTTTTATTTTATTTTAGGTCCAGCGCGCGCGCCAGATTGAGGAGACACCACGTGACGCGTGTTTATATTAAGAAAAACTTAGTCTTTTTATTTCTCTTTAGGTCGGGACGTTGGACAGACAACATCTATAGAGATGGAATGTACACAATGTAATTTCTTTGGTCATTATAGGAAATTGACATTTTGATCACAGTTCACCAGCAGTGCATGATTTGGATTTATTTGATCCGGTGTAACTTTAAAACACGTTTAAGGATTATTTTCTTAAAATGTACATTTTTCAGCACCAGTTTGTAACAGATAAGTTTTTCAATCCAGGAGCGGACATTTTTATTGTAGGATTTCATTGAGAATTACGGACCTAGCAAGCGATTTTTACGGCATTGCCATTCTTTTTCTCTAGGAAAAGTCTTGAGAGATATCGGCACCACGTTGTTTTATGAACCTTTAGTACATGTATGCCCTGCTGACTGTAAATTTTGGGATCGATTGGACTTGTAGTTTCAGAGTTTAAGTGATAACAAGGTGGTGGATTTTTTTTTTCAGAAGAGATGTAAGAACAATATAATAGGGAAAAAACTGGAGTTGTCGTTCGTTTAACGTTGATAGGATAGATAGCA
>NW_026963682.1:0-27482 GCF_036588685.1 Mytilus trossulus | reverse complement strand
TGTTGTATGGAAGAATTGTTAGCTGTACATATGCCTGCTTGGCAACTAAATATTGATCTTGACCTCATTTTCATGGTTCATTGGTCAATGTTTAGTTTTCTTGGTTAATGTTATGTTTATGTGACAGTTGTAATAAAGCTTTATATTTAGGACTATCAACATAATATCAATGATTTATTAAGTCAAGAAGGCGAGACATTTCAGCGTGTGTACTCTTGTTAGCTTATATCTCTGAAACTAAAGCATTTAAAGCAAATCTGACATGGGTTTAAATTTTTATCAGGTTTAGATCTATCTGGCTGGATATTTTCAGAGGCATCAGACAACCCATTGTTTGGTTGCTGCCAAGAATAGTTGATTTTGAGGAAATTTGAAGATTTTGGTTTTTATCTTGAATATTATAATAGATAGAGATAAACTGTAAACAGCAAAATTGTTCAGCAAAGTAAGATCTACAAATAAGTCAACATGACAAAAATTGATAATTGCCCCCTTAAGGAGTAATTGCCGTTTATAGTCAAATTTTTGCAATCTTATACAAAAAACTTCTCTGCTTAACTACTGCACTGGCCTAAAAGAATTAAACCTTGCCACAATTTTTCAATAGGCTATCATGATTGAAACTTGTATCCAATGACCCTGTCATATAACCAACATGGATGCAATGGCTAACATAGAACATAGGGGTTTACTATAGAAGCCTAAGGGAAAATTGTAAATAAAAAAAACAACTTAAAAACTAATTTAAATAATGATAATATCTATTGTAAGAGTACTACAATGAAATGACCTGTTTTAGTTTGGGTCAAATTAAACCAAACTTGACCTCAATATACATAAGGGTTTCTAATACTATTATTATTATAATTATGATTTTAACCTTATTTTACATGATTTTCAAAATAACAGTCAATACAGGTGAGCGACACAGGCTCTTGAGAGCCTATAGTTGCCAATTATCATGAAAACTATGATATTAAGAGAGAATAGATATAGGAAGATGTGGTATGAGTGCCAATGAGACAACTCTCCATCCAAATAACAATTTATAAAAGTAAAACATTACTTTTAACACAGAGCCTAGGCTCACACCAAACAGCAAGCTTTATTCGGAGCCCCAAAAATTAGTAATGTAAAACCATTCAAACGGGAAAACCAACGGTCTTATCTATATAAAAATGAAAAGAAACACGCATGAACTACATAAACAAACGACAACTACTGTACATCAGATTCCTGACTTAGGACAGGTGCAAACATTTGCAGTTGAATTAAACGTTTTAATGGTACCAAACCTTCTCCCTGTACTGAAACAATAGTATAACATCACAACATAGTAAAACACACTATAAAATATCATTGATCTTTAATACATGAATGCAAATTCATAGTTAATGAAATTTATAACTTTTAAGGGATAAATAAGGAAGGTCAAAAGTAAATAAACAGGTTTAAACAAAGTTAAAGTAAGATACCACTGTGAAATATTAAACAATTTACAGAAAAAAAATGATCAGCATGGCAAGGTCTATTTAAAAGTCAAATTTTGCCAATATAGTTATTAGAGCTGATATTTTACAATATCAATATGCAGACAACCTAATAATGGGTACTAATGGATACTAATATTTCTATCTGGAAAAGAGGGATTACCAGCGTTCTTTTTTCCATGTAAAAAAACCTCTGCTTACCTAAAGTCTAAAAAATAGTTTGATTCTTTTCTTAAGTTGATCAAATACATACTGCTTAGATTTTAGTGATTTTCATCAAAATTTCATTTACAGTCTACAACAAACACAGATGAAGAATCTGATGATAAAGGTACATATATTTAATTTGTATCATTTAGTTATGATCTTGCTTCAAAAATTAAACTTGTTATTATTTTGTTATTTCAATTTTAAAATGTCAATCCTGGAACATTTTTCTAGGATGAGTTTTTTCAAAAGAAAAATTGATAATCATGTAATCAGATGTTAGCTATGATGTTACTGAGATACCAACCCTTAAATGACAATGCATAATTATGAGGGAAATTATATTAGTAAATTCAGAGATCAATGGATCAAGTCTTTCATTTTGATTGTTGATCGATGTAACAAATTTTTGTAATTAAGGGAAACACAGCGTATTTCTCAGAATTTAGAATGCAGTTACTAAGTAGTTTGGGGCTAATCCCTTTTTCTTTTTAAATGAATAATAAAGAAAACAATTCTATGGGTATCAGACTTATCAAAAACAGAAAAGAAAGCATGGCTCAATTGATTTTTAAATTTTTATTTATGATTATTTTCAAATGACAGAAAAGTACCCATCCAAACTCTATCGATCTTTTTGCGAGGGATTGCATCTAAGGGTCTGTTTAAGTAAAACAAACTGAAACATCAGACAAATTTACAAATTTATAGTAAATGATATAACAAGTGTACAGCCATGATTCCGTGTGCTTACTCATTTTAGACAGTCATGACAGTATTGTACACCATGAAGACAGTGGAAGTTCTAATGTACACAGTTCAAATATTCTGTCACATGGCAAGTCAACAAACCCTGGATATTCTTCTGACTTCCTTTCTGCTGACAATAATGCACCATCAATGAATGACCTTGACTTACTTTCAACAGAGCAGAACATACTAAAATATACTGAAAGGGATGATTTTAAACAAGGCAGTTTATTGTGTAAGTAAATTTCATTAACAAAATATCTTCCAAATAGTTTATTTATACTTTATTTAGACCATATATGATTAGACAGATTCAGTTTATTCAATTATATATTAATTTGTGGAATTCATGGGCATAGGTTATCCATTAATGAAATATTGTATGATACTTCAAATTGAAAAATAAGTTATGTTTAATATACTTAAATGGCTAAATTTTACTATGAAACAAGTGTACCAGGGCTTCTAAAAAGTTTGTTTTGTCCAGACAGGTCTAGTCCTCTAAGCTAGCATAGGACGGACAAAAATATAATCTGTCCTGTTAATGTTGTAATTCATGTAACATTCTTAAGAAAATTTGAAGATTCATCAGTTTGATTCTTTTAAATGCCAAAGCCCAATTCCTATGACTGCAAGTCTGACAAGTTATATTCTGGACAGGTTGTGCCAAGCCTGATCTGGGCATCAAACATTGGTTTGCCATTTTCAAATAATTCAAAAGAAAATTGAAGTTAAATGCTTTTTTTTTTTTACCTTACCATTTATACTCCATGAAATCAAGGTTGTCAACTTTGGGAGATTAATACAGTTTTGCATTTCCATTACAAACAGGTGAATCTAGTTTACTTGAAAGCAAAAAGAAAATGTGTGACGGCAGTTCACCTACTGAGCAAGTGCTGTCTTCTAAACTTCAGGTGAGACACATTAATCTTGAAAGATTTTTTTCTATTTGGGCCCTGGGCCCCCTAAAAATCTCAATGGGTTATTTTTAGTATTAACTAGAACACACAAGCGACATGGCGGGCCCATGACTGAATCAAAATACCTTTGTCTTATTTTTAGCCTGGATTTTTAGTTACTTTTATTGTTATTTGATAAAGTCATACTGATTATTAAAATAAAAAATTGAAAACAACACATGTTATAATTTCATGCTTCCGAAGCACTTTTCTGGATTCACCTTCATCAGGGACACTCAAAGCCAAAAATTTGAGGATATAAAAGTACCGAAACCGTTGCTTCGAGCTTTATGAGAAAAATACCTAAAATTGATAGCTAAATTCATCCAGAGTTTACTTTGCCTGAGGGAGTTGAAACCTTAGTTTCTTAAATTAATTTCAAAATTCATAAACAGACAATTCTAGAAAAGTTTGTTACAAGGATTTCTGAAATTGGTTTCAGGGTTTATATGAGTCAGCTTAATATATAATACTGTGTGATGCTTTTCAGATTCATCACTCAACAACTTCCTGTTTACCAAAAACACTATCATATTTTTACACTATTAAGATTGTACAGTTGTGGCGGGGATTTCATCAATTAGCAGTAGCTAACTGTTTCACTTCTTTGATATGTATGCTACAGATTTTGAAATATTTATAGTTTCATTGTCGATCCTGCAACTTTTGTTGCAGAAAGCTCGACATAGGGATAGTGATCCGGCGGCGGCGGTGTTAGCTTACTTCTTTAAAGCTATATATTTTAGAGGGTGGAAGACCTGGATGCTTCATGCTTTGTATATAGATGCGTCATGTTACGAAGTTTCCGCCAGTCATCATGTCCAATGTCCTTGACCTCATTTTCATGGTTCAGTGGCTACTTGAAAAAAAAAGTTAAGATTTTTTGTAATGTTAAGTTCTCTCTTATAAGTAACAGGATAACTATATTTGGTAAGTGCGTACCTTGCAAGGTCCTCATGCCCGTCAGACAGTTTTCACTTGACCTCGACCTCATTTCATGAATCAGTAAACAAGGTTAAGTTTTGGTGGTTAAGTCCATACCTCAGATACTATAAGCAATAGGTCTTGTTTATTTGGTGTATGGACGGACTGTAAGGTGTTCATGTCCAACCGGCAGGTGTCATCTGACTGTGACCTCATTTTCATGGTTCAGTGGTCAAAGTTAAATTTTTTGAATTTTGGTCTTTTTTTCAAATACTATATGCAATAGGTTAACTATATTTGGTGTATTGAAATATTTTATGATCTATATATGTGTCACACAGGTTTTATTTGACCATGATATCATTTTCATGCTTCATTGCTCAGTGTTAAGTTTGAATGTTTTGGTCTGTTTTTCTGAAACTTTTAGCAGTAGGTCAACTATATGTGTTGTATGGAAGAATTGTTAGCTGTACATGTCTTCCTGAAATGGTTCATCTGACCTTGACCTCAATTTCATAGTTTATTGGTCAATGTTTAGTTTTCTTGGTTAATGTTAAGTTTATGTGACAGTTGTAATTGAGCTTTATATTTAGGACTATCAACATAATATCAATGATTAGTAAAGAAGACGAGACATTTCAGTGTGTGCACTCTTGTTTTCTATTATGATCTGAACACTGGATTGTGTTAAAAATTTGGTGTCACAGTAAAAATCAGTTGGACAAGTTTTTGTATTTATTCTGTTAAGTTACATTGAAAAATGATTTTTATTTGCAATACTTATGGTTTCCTTTTAGTTGGAAAGAACTGACTGTATTTTATTCCAATCTATGTAAACTGGCTCTTTGTTACAAAATATTGCACAAAAAAACCTTTATTCGTCATTATATTTCATCATCAGAAGTGTTTCTGTTGCATGAATGATCTACATTGCCACCTTGTAAAAGTCGTTGTTGTATCACATTTAGGTCACATAATTTTGATATGAAAAAAGTTATATATTATGCATCAGAATCTTACTATAAGTTGGTGCATAAAATTAAAATATTTTGCTTTCAGATGACTAAGAAATGCTTTGTTAGTCTGAAGAGATTTTGTATTTCTAAACTGAAAGGTAACATGTTTATACTTAGATATATACATTGTATATGTGTTTATATGATATATGAAATCATTCTACCTTTAAAAGAACAAGTATCATGAAAACTGTTACAGGGGTTAAAAAATCCACTAGCCTGACGCCCGAGACTACAGCATTTAGGCCTCGGGCAACCAAAATTTGTAACCCAATATGCCCGAAGGACTAGTAACAAAAAATTCTTGGCGTTTCCAAAATAGAAAGTGGAAAATCCCCTCATCACAATTCTATCTTAGCCAATCAGATTCGACTATGTCATCAGGGTTTCCCAGAATTTGAACTGATTTTTTAAAAGTTTTAAAATAGAACAAATAACTCGGGGTGGATCCTGTAACCTTTCAATATCGATTTGTCAGTACAGGGGGTATTGTACATTGCTTATGCAACCAGGGAAATATAATGTAACCTGATTGTACCCCCTTCTGAATAATTTATTGCAATTTTATGTGAATGATTGAATCCCTTTTGACAGTAGATACCTGATTTTGTCAGGGCTAGTAAAATACTGCTACCAATTAGCCCTGGGGTTGAAGTCATAAAACTTTGCTCAGGGCTTGGAGCACAAAAATCATGGTCGAAACACCAAATCCTGTATTTTGATTGGTTGATTCTCGAGTCTGAGTACAAAAATCGTGCTCGAAAGTTTTATGACCGCAAGTCCTAGGCTTATAGTGAACTATAACAAAATTTCTTAACCCCTATGTTATAGCAGCCAATCTGACAACTGTTCTCCAGAAACCAAAGGATGGGAATGTAAACAATAATAAGGCACTGCATGATTTTCAACCACGACCAAAACCCATGGATATTACATTATAATTAAACTACAATGCCTATGTTGTTACAAGTTTCAACATTATAATTATGAATATGCTGTATAAATGTTATATGAATCAACATTCTAAATCAACATAAACAATGATTTGAGCTTGCTTTCAGTAACTGTAAGCATTCTATTTATGTGTGGCAATTTGTGATTTATTTTGTGTTTATTTGTATAAAATAAGTGTTTATCATAATTTGAAGGAGCTATAGGGTAAATGTTAATGAGACAGCAACCCATCAACAAAACTGACTAAAACATGTACACAACCAACATTAAGTTTTCAAACATATCCTAATTGTCCAGTCAGTCTTTAAAATTCTTGAATAAATTTAACTAAACACTGATCTGTCGTTAACAACTTATTCTCCAAATAATATAGAGGTTGTACTAAATTAAGTCATATGGTAACTAATATCAAGGTTCCTGACTCTGGAAAGGGACATACATACAAATGTGGGATATATTAATTAATTTGAATTTTGAGATCTTTTCATCTTGATTTGTAAACTTACAAAACCTAGTTACCTACATGTTAAAAAAATGGTTCTTTTCCTCATAAAATATAAACTTACAGAAAGGATAAGTTATTATTGTTTGATGTATTTTCTTTACAGGTGGAAGATTTAAAGTAGGACAACCTGGTCACATAGGTATGAAACTATCTAAATGTATAAGAATTACTTGGCTAGTCCCAAAAAGATTTGAACATGAATTACTGAATTCTCTTGAATATTGATAATTCAGGTATTGCATAAATATGAATGATTATTGCCAATGTACTTGTCTACATTTGGTTAATTAAAAGGATTTTTCTGAACATGCTTGAAATATTTGCCACAAAACATTAAAACTAAAAAGTTTGAAAGTTTATTTTTTTATCTATGAGTTTGGCTGTCCCTCTGTTTCTCCCCTCTTTTGTAAAATACAGGATATACATGTCCCAATCTGCTGTTTTGTGTCAACATGACAAATAGCAATTATGGTAGCCTTCGTGGTAGTGTACATATATGTAATAAGACTAATATATTTATATTTATGAAAGAATAAGTAAAGGTTTTAAGTAATGAGTGGTAACAAAATCTCTGATTTGATGACTGACCAGTTGCACATAGATAATGTTTTTTGATATCTAGAACATGATTGACATGAACATAGCAAACAAGTTAGTAAACACGGTAAGATGGAGCAAGGGGAACAACACCTTTCAAAAGTAAATTAACAATAGGGAACAAAATAAGTCTCTTATTTTTGTTGTAAGTTTTTTGAAAAGAGTTCCTTTGTGAAACTGTTATATCCAAATCTAGAAAAGGACAGTTATTGCTGTTTATATCAAATTGGTTTGAAGTAAGTTCTTTTGGGGAAACATTTAACAGCCCAGCTTTTATTTTTAATCAGTTTTGAAATATTTAATAATATCAAATTTATGTTTTTCATTACAGAAAACATTTTCAAAGAACCATTTGATTAGATAAGAAACCTTCTGTTTGACACAATTATATGTGGGAGTGTAGTCTAGTGTAGAGTCCAATGTTCATAAATATCAACCAAATTGAAAGGACAATCAAAAGCAAGCAATTTGTCCAAAACATCAAGAGAGTTTTGAACACTCCAAAAATATCTTCTTCCATTATTTGTATATGCATTATTACAATAGTTAGTGTTCTTATTTAACTTTTTAAGTAGTAAAGGAACTAGTAGAAAGTACTGAATGATTAGTTGAAAAACACTGACTTAGATAAACAGAAACTTCATTGTTTTCTTTGTATAGTGTAGGTATCTGACACAGTAAGGACATTTCATTTATTGGACGTAAGTCTTGAGCTGAGTTGTTGCATTGATTTGATTGTTTTTATTTGGCCCTATTGGGTCTACAAACCTAAATGCAGAAGAACTTTCATTCTTAAGAATTGAAATTGATTGCCCATCGCATGAATGATTGACTTGTATATGCATGTAGTTGAATTATTTTTGTAATTCATTAGGCAGAAAAAGGAATAATAGTAAAGAAAACAAAAGGGCAGAATATGTAAGTAGAACTTAACTTTAGTAATCATTCTTTTTTGCAGATACATGTAGCACATATTTTTTTGTTGTGTGTTATGTCAGTTGACCTGACTTGGGATTTCACTCTATTACACTCTACAACACTTACTTATATACTAGTACTCTCATCACAATCTATATAAAACAACAGCAGAATTAAGTGACAAATGTAAACTGCATCCACAGATAATAGTTATATTAGTTATTCCATTTCCTTAGACTGTTTAAACAAAAGTAAAATCATCTACACAAGTGAGCCAACAACTTTTAACCATACAGGCTAGCAGAGTAATCGGGACGGATACAGAAGTATGCTGTGGTTGTCTTAAAACTTTGGGAAAATAAAATTATAAAAAGACATCGAGATCCTGGATATTAAATTTTCTGACGTCAGACACTCAAATCAATGAATGTGTTCGTAGATAGTAGATTTTTTTGTGTTCTGTTAAATTGTTCCTTTTAAAATTGTTATACAATGATGACTGATGTACCCATATTTTGACTATTTTATTGATTGTGTCTGTTTTTTTAACGCATCAATGTAAATATAGCAGAATTTGATGAGACTGTCATTAAAGTGAGAGGGTTAGCGCTATAGAACCAGGTTTAATCCACCATTTTCTACATTTGAAAATGCCTGTACCAAGTCAGGAATATGACAGTTCTTGTTCATTCGTTTTTGATACGTTTTGTTATTTGATTTTGCCATGTGATTATGGACTTCCGAATTGATTTTCCTCTAAGTTCATTATTTTTGTGATTTTACTTTTTACTATAAGGAAATGCTTTATTCTGGTCTACATGTTTCACCACTTATGGTAGCGGCTTCAGGACAATTTAATGATAGGTAAAAAGTGATGATGTATATAAAATGCGGTTTGTATGAGGTTACGTCACAATTATTGGTTTGACAACGACAACGTAAACTATTCCTTGCGCAATTGGAAGTAGTACCTCATTCAGAGTGGAGCCAGTTGAAATGGTACAGAATGTCCAGTGAGGTGTTATCCATTTTTGTCTTGCCTTGAAGGAGTCAAAAAGCGTAACATAGGTGTGCTGTTTCCAGTGTCAGCGTCAACAATTGTCTTAGTTTGCGACTAGGTCTAGTTTATGGTGAACTACTTGTGGTAGGTAAAGAATATTTGGTATGTAGTTGTATGAGCATCTTTCATTTCCACAGAGGTTATTTGGCCCTGCCCCCTCAGTCATGATTTATTGACTGAAAATTTTGCTTTGTTTACATGAATTAGTTTGTGATTAGGTCATTTCGAGGGGAACTATTAGTGGTATGCCAATCTTTATTAGTATGCATTTGTATAAAGATTAGTGGCATCTCATTTTCATGGATAATATTTGGCCTACCCCCAAGTCAAACTGAACTGCTATTATTAGCTGTTTTTTAGCTGTTATTTACCAGTTTTTCATATTTTTAGCAGTCCTTTAGCTGTTCTAAGCATTCAATCCAATAGCAGTTTGAAAAACTGCCACATTTTACCATTTCTTAGCATTCGGCTTAGCATTCGTCTTAGCATTCAGCTTAGCATTCGTCTTAGCATTCATCTTAGCATTCCTCTTAGCAGTCGGGACAACAGTTATGACAGCAGTTCAATAGCAGTTGACCTATTAATTCTTTGTTATAAAAATGCTTGGATCTGGCTATGTTTTCAGCTTGAAGTTAAACATTTATTTGAAGACAATTTGATCATTTTCAAATGTGCATTTTGGCTCCATGTTGTGTGGAAATACTTGCTAGTGAAAAAGTGTATTTTTGTCAATATAAGCTTAATGTTGGATGAATTGAATACTTTTACATACCTGCAGTACAGTAAGTTGAAAGTTATAGTTAATGCTTTTGTATATTCTCAAATCTGACATAACTTTGAAGGGGGAAACAGAAATCATACAGAAAGCCCAAAAAAGGGGGATTGTTGTTTATTTAAATAGAATATCTGATGTTGACAGGATTGTAATAGAATGTTAGCATATATACTTACAGCTCAAGATGTTATTTGAAAGAAATATAGATATGAATATTATTTTAATCTATTATTTTGTTAAAAAAACAATCTTATCATATTCAAGAGTTGAAAAAAGGGGGAGGTAAACCAGTAGACTGTGAATAGCTGATTGGTTAAAATTGTCCAAACAATCCATTTAATGAAATTAATTTATAATATATAATTTTACTTTAGTTTGTTTTAGAAAAAAGAAACATAATATATATTACATGTATCAAGAATTTATTTGTTTAAAATTCCAAAAGAGAAAGAGGATATAACTGTTGTCTTTTGTTCCACATTGAATAGAATAAAAACAGTACATTTGGCGTGTTTGGTAATAAAATAATGATAAATGAAATAACTTCTAATTTGAAAATCACTTAGTCAAGGTAGTAATTAGCCTCTTAGCAGTAATATCTCTTCAATAAGTTGCTTTTTTAAAAGTCTTGATAATTAAAGTGCTTTTTTAATTGATCCTATATCATTACGGCCACTAACATAATTAATAAGGGATCTAAGACCACCTAAAGTAAGTGCTTCTCACATTTTTGTTTACGTTCCCTTAAAATTAAGTCCTTTATTGGAGATAGGATAGTTACTGCTCTAATTACAAATATAAGTTTAAGTACAACTTTTTGAAATTTCACAAAGACTAACAGTAAAATATAAGAATTTTAATAATTTTTGCTTTCGTATCTTGTACACTGTATATTGATTACCGGTATTCATGTATCACCTTTTTGTATTGCAACTTTTGGCAGATCTGATAGCATTCCACAGCAGTTATTAGCAGTTTATAAAACCATATTAGGATGTATAACTTAGCAGTTGCCATGAATATTCATTATTGACAGCTGTTATTATAGCAGTTCTCATGAATATTCATTATTTAATAGCTGTTATTATAGCAGTTCTCATGAATATTCAGATCTCATTTAAATTTTTCGTTTAAAATAACTGCCAAAGAACTGTGAAGGCTAAATAAACTGCTAAGAAACAGCTACGGAATGCTATTGAAATGCCTTTATGCAAATTAATCATTGCCTTATATTTGGTAACTGTGAATGCTAATGAACTGCCAAATAACTGCTGTCAAGTGGGAACTGTGAATGCTAATAAACTGCTAAATAACTGCAGTTCACTTTGACTTGGGCCCCCCTAGTCATGGTCTATTGTTTAACTCTTATTAACTTTTACTTTCACTTTCATTTTATCATTGTCAAATATGAACTGCATTTTCTGTCCGTTTGTCTGTCAGTCCGTCCGGATTTGGATACATTGTTTGTCCCGCTATTTCTTCCTTTTGGAGTGTTGAAACACAATATATTAAGAAGTGCATGGCCAAAGGGTTTTATTTTTTATTCTAATATTTTGAAAATGACACTCAGACAGTAAGTTTGGCTTATTAATTTTTTGGAACTAGCTGCATAAAGGAATCATGGTTTGTCCAGCTATCTGCTCCTACAGTTTTGGAGATACAGCTTTAATCTTTTGTAGGACGTTGAAACACATAATGGAGGTGTACATAGCCACAGGATTTGGATTATTTTTTCAAATTGAAAAAGTCTGAAATTAACAAGTAGTTTGACATTTTTTGGTATACGCTGCATAAGGAGATCATGGTTTGTCCAGCTATCTCCGCCTAAAGAGTTACATTATCTTACATAGTGTTAAATTTATAATTTCTTAGGTTAGGTGGCGGCATCATTTGTGTTTAACAGACAGGGTTATAGTTTCAAGTTGTTCTTTATTGTAATCTGGGCATTGCATTGACATCAGTTTGTAGTTATGAAATCTTTCAACAGTATTTTTGTTGACTAGTATTAACCATTTTAAAACCCCTCCATTTAAAAGTTTAAGTCAAAATAAGGCAGTTTGATTTCTGGGTTTTTCATGGTACAATTTGCACTGAGTGAAGAGTCATTAAAAAGTGAATATGTTGAACATAAGAAATTTTATTTTAATTCTTGACTGTGAACAATTTTTATATAGATATAGTAAGATGTGGTATGAGTGCCAATGAGACAACTCTCCATCCAAATAACAATTTTATAAAAGTAAAACATTATAGGTCAAGGTACGGCCTTCAACACGGAGCCTTGGCTCACACTAAACAACAGCTATAAAGGGCCCCAACGGTCTAATCTATATAAAAAACAAGAAACACGTATAAATTACACAAACAAACAACAACTACTGTACATCAGATTCCTTACTTAGGACAGGTGGAAACATTCGCAGCAGGATATGTTTGAATATCAGGTTACCAAAAATAGAATTGAATATTTATTTCAAAATTTTTTATTTTATACATTTTAGGAGATTTCAGGTTTGGAGACTGTGCTGGAATCATCTTCTGCATTAAATATGAATCTAATATTTAGTGATGTGATGGAGGATCAATTAGAAGTTGACACGGTTGATGACACAATTAAACAGCAATATAAAGAGGCATTAAAAGACAGAGTAAAAGTATGTTTGAAATATCATGTAGTTACCTGGAAACTGAAATAAGTAGTAGTAATTCATCTATTTAAATCTTTTCATTTAAAGGTAAAGTATTCACAAATCTTAAGAGCTTAAAGTCCATAGACGTCTAATGAATTTGTGCTCTTTACCATATATTTTTAATGTCACAATAATAATCACTTTACAACGATGCAGAATACAGAATGATCAAATACATCTTTTACACCATTGGTCAACTGATGTAACTCATTCATTAAAAAAAACTTAGATTAGATATTTATATCATTAACCGGAAGGTTAATAAAAAAATTATGATAAAAGATATGATTTTTCATTTCCTATTGTTAATTATCCATTTTTAGATGGTGACATTCCCTTGTAACTATATATCTTACGGTTTTTATATATCTCAACTTGTTCGATTCGCTCGTGTATGCAACAACATATTAGATTTTAGCGAGAAAAATTTATGTATTACTAAAAAATTATTACACCAGGATTTTCGTTATCACAAACTAGTCAAAACATTAACTAAATTTTATCATCGGTACACAGACATAATTTGTAAATGTAGCTCAACATGTAGACCTCTTATATGTATAGGTATTTCACATCCAATCTTTTATGGTAATATTCTTTAAAAAGCACAAAAATGTCAGTATTCAGCTCAAAAGCTATAAGCAGATTTATTCAGAAGGCATATTGTTACGATACTGTTGTCAGGTCAATAAAGATTGCATATTTTGGCTTTAATATTGATTCACTTATAGGGTCTTTGCATCAGAATTAAACATATTTATTCTAAAACCAGTTGTTGGCATGACACGGGTTATGTTCTTTTCATATATTTTATGATGGTATAATTAATACTAAACCCTAACGGGAGGGATTGTACTTGATATTCATATGATGAAGCCATATATAATCTTTCAATCAGTTTAATTGAGGTCTGGAGCTGGCATGTCAGTAACTTCTAGTAGTCTTTTGTTAATTTATGTATTATTGTCATTTTTTTTAGTTTCTTTTGTTACTTATTCTGACATCAGACTCAGTCTTCTCTTAAACTGATTTTCTACATATGCTAGAGGTAAAGGGGGAGGGTTGAGATTTAAAAAAATATGTTTAACCCCGCCACATCTTTAGGCCTGTCCCAAGTCAGAAGCCTCTGGCCTTTGTCAGTTTTGTATGATTTTTGTCGAGCCTGCGACTTTTATCGCAAAAAGCTCGACATAGGGATAGTGATCCTGCGGCGGTGGTGGCATTAGCTAGCTTCTTAAAAGCTTTATACTTGTGTTTTGGTCTGTTTTTCTTAAACTATAAGCAATAGGTCAACTATATTTGTTGTATGGAAGAATTGTAAGCTGTACATGTCTGCCTGGCATTGTTCATCTGACCTTGCCCTCATTTTCATGGTTCATTGGTCAATGTTTAGTTTTCATGGTTAAGTCTGAATCTTAGAAAGTATAAGCAATCGGTCAGCTATATTTAGTGTATTGAATGATTGTAAGATATACATGTATTACTTGTTTGGTTTATATGACCTTAACCTCATTTTCCTGGATCATGTTAAGTTTATGTGATAGTTGTAGTAAAGCTTTATATTTAGGACTATCAGCATAATATCAATGATTAGTAAAGAAGGCGAGACATTTCAGCGTGTGCACTCTTGTTAATTTTAGTTTCTTGTGTATAATTCAGAGTTTAGTACGATGTCCATTATCACTGACCTAGTAACATATTTGTTTACGGGCCAGCTGAAGGATTCCTCCATGTATGGGAGTTACTCGCTGCATTGAAGACCCATTGGTGGCCTTTGGCTGTTGGCTTCTCTATGGTCCGGTTGTCTCTTTGACACATTCCTCATTTCCTTTCTCAATGTTATTAAAGGACTAGATCAATGAAATTATAAGGGGCTTTGGTGGCCGAGTGGTCTAAGTAGTTACTACTGTAATCACTAGCCAGTCAACACTGAGGTTGTGAGTTCGAACCCTGCTCTCGCGGGTGCACTTGACTCCAATCTTAATTGACTAGGATTGTCAGTTTTCCTACAAAGGTTGGTGGTTTTCTCTAGGCAACTCTGGCTTTCTCCACCAATAAAAACTGGCCCCCACTAATTTGCTGAAATGTGGTGCAAAAAAGTGGCGTTAAAACACCAAAAATCAATCAATTAATGAAATTAAAAATATTTATATCAAATTACATCAGGTGTTGAAATATGTCTTATCTGACAAACATTGACATAATTAATTAATTGCCAGACCTACACTTTTGAGGTAATTTGACTAATTCAGAGTAATTATAAGCCAATAAGTTTCAAAGCAACTTGGATTGACATTATTTTGTTGCTTTACATTTTTGGGATAATTTGAAATGTAGCATAGTGGGAAAATATTGAAAATGTAAGTCTTGTTTCAAAAAAAGACGATGGCGGACGATGTTTCTGGTCAATATTTGTTTTGTCAATTCTGTAATAGTTATGTATTATTCTTCAGGTTTTTGTGTCTCTTTTAACGCAAGTTTGAAAATGAAATACAAAGGTTTTTTTCATAGTTTAATCGCTAATGGAAAAATCAGCAGTCCTAAAATTCGTGAGGATATAGGTAACTGTATAGACTGGTCCGAGACCACAATTGTCGTCCCTTGATTTTTGTTGTTCTTGAATATAGTCCCTATTGTTGACAGTGGATTACTTACCATTAATTTTTTTACCCCTTCCAAATTTATTTCTCCATGGCCTCAAATTGCAAGTAAGGGGGTGAAATTACACTGTAAATTTTTTTTAAGGAAAGTAGTGATTTGGTCCAGTTGAAAAAGGTTTTAAAATTAGCACTTCGGAAGCTGACAAAAGATTTCAAGACGCCCTAAACATAAAATCGTCCATATTTTGAGTTAGAGCCAATGAAGTTTTCTATAATTTTGATATAATTTGTCCTAAAAGTAGTACAACACACTGTAAAAATTTCTTCTAGAAAGCGCAGGTGGGATTTTTTTTATTTTCATTTATGTTCTAAAAGAAATGCACTACGAAATAATTGTGGTCTCGACTGATATTTGAAACAAACTTTTTAAAAGGATATCAGTAACTGTTGAGTTTCAATGTTGTCTTAAACGCATCATTTGTTTTATTATTTATTATCGGCTTGAAACTAGCTTTCAGTAAGTATTAGTTCTCTCAGATCTGTACTTATTGTCTTTTTGTTGATGGGATGTACAAGTACTCTCCCACATCCACTATGTTTTTGTTAGATTAGTTTTGATTTGTATCCACCTGATGAGTAGAGCATTATCACCTGATTTTTAACCGGATTTTTGTGACAAAAATGTCAGTTATTGATTTGGGGCGGCAATCAAATGTTGTCCGTGCATTTACTCATGAACCATTCATCTAAAGCTTTTAAAATTTTAATATGTTGTTACTGACAACAAAATGAAGGTCAGGTTCAAGAATGACGATTTTGACTTTTACCGTTCAGGAGAAATGGTTCTTGAAAGATTGAAAAATGGTGTTTCAAGTCGTGTCCGTGCATCTACTAATGAACTATTTAACCAAAGCTTCCTAAATTTTAATATGTTGTTACTGATGACAAAATGGAGATCAAGTTCAAGAATGGCGATTTTGACTTTTACCATTCAGGAGTTCTTGAAAGATTGAAAAATGGCATTTCCAGTCGTGTCCATGCATTTACTCATGAACTGTTCAACCAAAGCTTTTCAAATTTTGATATGTTGTTACTGATGACAAAATGGAGGTCAAGTTCAATACTGTCGATTTTGACTTTTACCGTTCAGGAGTTATGGTTCTTGAAAGATTGAAAAATGGCGTTTCTATTCATGTTGTTGCATTTACTCATGAACCATTCAACCTAAGCTCTTTCAAATTTAAATATGTTGATACTGATGACAAAATGAAGGTCAAATTTGATATTGACGATTTTCACTTTCACCGTTCATCAGTTATGGTTCTTGTGATATTGCCAGGACAAATTTTTTTTTTAATAAATCGGGTTTGCTGTCGTTGTGACAGCCTCTTGTTTAGTCTTCTCTTATGTTGTACTGTTACACAACTGTCACAGGTTAGGGGAGGCATGGGCGCCCGCTAACATGTTTAACCCAGCAACATTCTGTATTGCCTGTCCTATGTCAGGAGCCTATAATTCAGTGGATGTCTTTCTTTGCTGTGTTACATATTTGTTTTTCGATATTTTATTTGTATCTAAGGCGGCACACCAATTTAAGTTATTGTTTTACAGATTTTTCTCAAAAAAAATTGGGGCAAGCGAGCGATTTGAAAATTTTAATAATAATAAAATAAATTTACAATTTTTTTTTTTAAATTTACAATTTATTTTTAGGCGAAGTTTAAAAATTAAATGCGACGATTATAATTTTTTTTGTAAACATAAAATCATAGGTTCTGACAATATTATTCAAAACAAGATGGTATAAAATTTGATTTATTACTTGTGTTTTGACATTTCTTTACTTTATCAACTGCCAAGTGCTTTTATCCCCTGTTCACTAAGACATGCCTATTTTTAATTGAAGCAAATTGATGACTTTTTGTATTAGGCAACCATTCAACTTCAATGTGGTGGGATATGGTTTTTTGTCTGAGACTGTTTTTTTTTTCATGCAAAGTGCGGTCAATTTATCAAATTTTTCAATGCTTTTTTCAATCAAATTATATTTTTTAATATTTTACAATATAAGGTAAGGGGTAATCTGGATTCAGAATTTGTTTCCCGTCAAATTTGGGATCAGGATATTTTTCTAGAAAATTAAGATACCACCTTCCCCTTTTGAAGTCACATTGTTGTTCTCTGATTACAATAAAGTTCCTGAGGCATCATATCTTGAACTGAATAATTATTTCAACTGCTTTAATTGATCTCCATTAAATTGCCATGTGATTGATATCTTGAGTCCTTCCCAGGCAAGGATATGACCTATACCTAGCAACAAGGTTATGTCTTTTTTTTTCTTTCTTTTTTTTGGGGGGAGGGGAGATATTAGTAAAAGTGTGTACATTCTAGTTTTATTGTGTGTTATACTGTTTAACATGAGGCTTTTGTCCACACTAAACAACATGCTATAGAGGACCTCAAATGATAAACAATTCAAACAGAAAAACCAACAACCTAATATATATACCAACATAGAAATACCTATGAACCACGCCAAAAAACAACAAATACTGAACAACAGGGTCCTGACTCAGGACATGCGCATAAACATGCAGTGGGTATATATGGATAGTTTTGTTCCACCCACAAATGATATTGAAGGCAACAATTCTCCTTCTGCATTCTTTAATTTAGAATAATGAATATCTGACATCATTATTTGTTGACTTTGATAATAAATCTGTGTTAATGCATGAAAAAGTCCAAAGGCTGCATTGACCTTGACTAAAATGCTCTTACGATTGCTTTTTATCTTTTCAATGTTTCTAAAAAAAGATGTGGGAAAAAGACATGAATTCTTTCCCGATGCAAGAAGCGGATATATTGAAAAAAATATTTTTTTACGTTGTGAAAAAAAATGGTCTGTAGAACAAGGAATTAGATTGGTGTGGCCTAAAAAAGGACATTAGTTGACTTGTTTGAATTGTGTTACATTTGTCTTTTAAGGGCTTTTACTTAGATGACTGTACGGTTTGGTTTTTTCACTGTTGAAGGCCGTACGGTGACCTATCAATGTTAATATCTGTGTCATTTGTACTGCCACTGAATAATGATTTTAAATTGGATAGAGATGAAAATTTGTCCTTGAAATAGGCCACCTTTATACCCCTCAAATAGATATTAACTTGCAAAGAGAACAACACTCTCTCTACATGACATATTCGATTTTAATACTGAGTGAGCTACCAAATTTAAATGTCCTTCCTCTAGCTCATTATGTATGCTACTAACTATATAGAAATACAGAATAGGAAGCCTGATCAATAATTTCACATACTATTGATAAAGACTTCAAAGAACAATTCAGATTCTTTTTTATTACAATTTTGATAACTGTTGACAATTCATTTCAAACATGAATGAATTGTTTAGAAATAAAATTAGTTACAGATATCAATATTTTTAGTTACGTATGTCATTGACAAATTTATTTTCTTCAGTTACCAATATCATCTCGATATTTGGTACGAATGTTCCTCAACTATAGCTATAAGCTGTTGAATTATGAAAAAAAAGCTTAGTATATCAGTTTCAAATTTAGATAACGTTATTAAAGACACAAAATACCTAAGAATAATACAGAATTATAACAGAATTGACAAAAGAAAGATTGACCAGAAACATTGCCCGCCATCTTTTGATATACGTAACTGCAGTTATGGATATCACATTTACAGCAGTGATTATTGGCAATCATACCAAATCTCTTTTTTTTTTTCATACCCCACTTAAGGGCATTATGTTTTTCTGTCTTTGCATCTGTGCGTCCCTTCTCAATTTGTTTGTTTGTCCTTACATCTGTTTGTTCACCGTTCATTCATCCATCTGTGTCGCTTTAAGTTAAAGTTTTGTTTAAGTTTTTGGTATGATCTTATTTTCACAGTCCACTGACCATAGAAAATGATAGTGCTCACTTCAGGTTAAAGTTTTCGGTCAATGTAGTTTTTGAAGTTCAAGTTTAATCATCTTGAAACTAAGTACATATGTTCCCTATGATATGATCTTTCTAATTTCAATGTCAAATTAGAGTATTGACCCTTATTTCTTGGTCCACTGAATAAAGAAATTGATAGTGGGAGTCGAGCATCTGTTTTATGAAAAGTTTGAAGACATTTTTATTTGTTTTTACTTTTGAACAGCTACAACAACTACCAGATTTATCACAGAATGTTTTATGTACTGAGACAATTGTACAAGATGATATTCCAGTACTACCACCACCACCTCCACCACCAAAATTGAGAGTTCCGTCACTCCCACCAAACTGGGAAAGTGCCAACGACTTGGAAGGCAATGTGTACTATTATCATGCTAAAACGAGGTAATTGTTAAAAAGGTTCATCATGTAAGATGTGACTAAAAGCATTATTTTTCTCATCATACTTGGTCTGTTGTCCGTCATCGTCCAGTAACTTTTACAAAAATGTTCTCCTCTGTAACTGTTTTGCCAAATCTAACCAAATTGGTCAAAATAATCTTTAGGGTATCTAGATTAAAAACTGTATCTGATAACCATGCCAATCATCCAAGATGGCAGCTGCCATGGTTGAAAATAGAACATGGGGGTGAAATGCAGTTTTTGGCTTTTATCTCTGACACCAAAGCATTAAGAGCAAATCTTATGGGGTAAAATTGTTCCTAAATAGGTCAAGATCTATCTGCCCTGAAATTTTCACACGCATCATACAAACTGGGTTTGCTGCCCCTGAATTGGTACTTTTCAGGATATTTTGCAATTTTAGGTTATTATCTTGAATATTATAATAGATAAAGATAAACTGTAAACAGCAAAATTTTTCAGCAAAGTAAAATCTACAAATACTGAAATAGGTCAAAATGACCAAAATCAACCCAATAAGGAGTTTTAGTCCTTCATAGTAAATTTTTAACTATTTTAAACGACCGCTAAAATTTTAATTTTTCATCGTATATTGCTATCACGTTGGCGTCGTCGTCGTCCTGCATCGTCTTGCGTCGTCGTCGTCCGAATACTTTTAGTTTTCGCACTCTAACTTTAGTAAAAGTGAATAGAAATCAATGAAATTTTAACACAAGGTTTATGACCACAAAAGGAAGGTTGGATTGATTTGGGGAGTTTTGGTCCCAATATTTTAGGAATTAGGGGCCAAAAAGGGCCCAAATAAGCATTTTCTTGGTTTTCGCACTATAACTTTAGTTTAAGTTAATAGAAATCTATGAAATTTTGACACAAGGTTTATGACCACAAAAGGAAGGTTCCTACAGTTTAGGAATTAGGGGCCAAAAAAGGGCCCAAATAAGCATTATTCTTGGTTTTCGCACAATAACTTTAGTATAAGTAAATAGAAATCTATGAAATTTAAACACAAGGTTTATGACCATAAAGGAAAGGTTGGGTATGATTTTGGGAGTTTTGGTCCCAACAGTTTAGGAATAAGGGGCCCAAAGGGTCCAAAATTGAACTTTGTTTGATTTCATCAAAAATTGAATAATTGGGGTTCTTTGATATGCCGAATCTAACTGTGTATGTAGATTCATAATTTTTGGTCCCGTTTTCAAATTGGTCTACATTAAGGTCCAAAGGGTGCAAAATTAAACTTAGTTTGATTTTAACAAAATTGAATCCTTGGGTTCTTTGATATGCTGAATCTAAAAATGTACTCAGAATTTTGATTATTGGCCAGTTTTCAAGTTGGTCCAAATCGAGGTCCAAAATTAAACTTTGTTTGATTTCATCAAAAATTGAATAATTGGGGTTCTTTGATATGCCAAATCTAACTGTGTATGTAGATTTTTAATTTTTGGTCCCGTTATCAAAGTGTCTACATTAAAGTCCAAAGGGTCCAAAATTAAACTAAGTTTGATTTTAACAAAAATTAAATTCTTGGGTTTTTTTGATATGCTGAATCTAAACATGTACTTAGATTTTTGATTATGGGCCCAGTTTTTAAGTTGGTTCAAATCAGGATCCAAAATTATTATATTAAGTTTTGTGCAATAGCAAGAAATTTTCAATTGCACAGTATTCACCAATAGCAAGAAATCTTCAATTGCATAGTATTGTGCAATAGCAAGAAATTTTCAATTGCACAGTATTGCGCAATAGCAAGAAATCTTCAATTGCACAGTATTGTGCAATAGCAAATATTTTCAAATACTCAGTATTGCGCAATAGCAAGAAATATCTAATTGCAATTTCAATTGGAGTTATCTTTCTTTGTCCAGAATAGTAGTTGAATCAACTTAAATCTTTGTTTTATACAATACAGATATATAATTAATATTTTAATTGGAGTTATCTTTCTTTGTCCAGAATAGTAGTTGAATCAACTTAAATCATTGTTTTATACAATATACAATGTATATTCACTTTTTCTACCAACTGATAAATTAAAACAATCTTTACCATTCAGTGATAACAAGCACTTTATTTTACATTTTAATATTTTATGATGTATTTAAATGAATAGTTATTGTTGCAAACTCCATTAGAAATTTGAATTGAGATCAGTTTTGGAAAAAGGGAAAGGGGGATGTGAAAACAAATGGGGGTGGGGGGTTAAATTTTTCTCATTTCAGATTTCATAAATAAAAAGAAAATTTCTTCAAACATTTTTTTGAGAGGATTAATATTTGCTCAAAGGCAAAAAAAATATTTAAGTTCATTAGACCACATTCATTCTGTGTCAGAAACCTATGCTGTGTCAACTATTTAATTACAATCTAAATTTAGAGCTGAATCCAGCTTGAATGTTGTGTCTATACTTCCCCCAACCGTTCAGGGTTCAACCTCTGCGGTCGTATAAAGCTGCGCCCTGCAGAGCATCTGGTTTGTAATCTTTTACAAAAGTCTTCTCCTCTGAAACTGATGAGACAAATTAAACCAAACTTGGCCATAATCATCATAAGTGTACCTAGTTAAAAAAAAAAATGTGTCAGTTGACTCCACTAACCAACCAACATGGCTGACATGGTTAATAGAATATAAGGGGAAGAATGCAAGTTTTGTCTATTATTTTTGAACTGTTAAAAATAGAGAAAATCTGAATGAAGCAAAGAATAATGAGCTCTACCTATTGTCCATATATGTCGAAACTGTTACAAAAAATTCTTATAGGACTTATTGGCCATAATTGACAAATTTTACCATTTTTGTTTGTTTTCATTTATGCCTATTATCATTAAAACTATGTTATTTAGAGAGAAACATTTTTTGTTCTGTAATGCCTGATATGATTTAAATTATAATAGATATATAAAAACCTAAAATCACAAAATGATCAGCAATGCAAGAACTATTAATAAGCCAAAGAAACTAAACAGTCATACTGATAGATCAGTAATACAAGATCAAATAAATATAGAGATTTTTGTCATGAAGTCTATTCTTGTCTTCAGTGTTGGAGAGTGTCCTTTGTTTGATATGCCCATATATCATAGCTTCTTTAGAGCCTTTAGTTAATATGATATAATAAAAACCTCTCAATAATTTCTGAATTTACAGTATATGAAACTTATTTGAAGAAACAGATTAAGGAGTATATAGTTCAAGACTATATTTTTATTGATAAAAACAAAACAAATATGTATCCTGTTCAAAATTAGTTGGTGTGCAAAGGTGTTGAAAATACATTAAAAGCAATACAAATGTAATCTATTTCAGACAAACTCAGTGGTCGCTACCAATTTGGGATGATTATAACAGTCAAAATGATGTATATATTAGGACTTCTCTGGTAAGTTCAAACAGACTAACTTAGTCTTAGTCTTAATGATTATCTTAATATGCAAATAAAAAGGTAAAGGAGATAGATATGTCGATTTATTGGTTATTTTGGTTATTTGGAATCACAAACTCGACTTTAACAGTCACAATTCAAACAGAACGTTGACTTTAACAGTGCTTATTTGTTTCCAAGGGAGGGTTCGTCCAAACCCCTGAACCCCCCTGGCTACGGGTATGTCATTTGTTGGATACCAATATTTGTGGATTTGGTTGGTAACCACAAAGGAGTATTTTTGCCTCAAATTTCAGATTCATCTGACGAAAGATTTTGACCACTTTATAAACACTTAAGTGTCTATTTCATTTGATTCAATTAATTTATGTGAAAGATTTTAACTACTTTAGTCATTAAAAACGTTCCGATTCAAGCTTAAATATGAAAAATCTACCAAATATGCTGAAAAATGTCACTCTTCAGATGGTTTTTGTCAAAAATGAAAGTGGCCGCATCCGTGTTCATCCTCAACCTTTATATATGTTATGTATTTAAATACAACTTACATTCCAATATTTAGATGAACACGAATGCGGCCACTTTCGTTTTACAAGGAAACCGTCTAAAATTTAACTGGAATGCTAGAATTATGAAGATTTCAGTAATTTAGCATGACTTATTGGTGCTAGTACCCGATATATGTGCATTGTATTGTCAAAAAACAGCCCATATTTATGAAGCAGAAGCATTCTACTGTCCATTAAATAGCTAAATGTTTGCATTTTAACAGTTTTGTAAAACTGCTATATTTTGGGGCCAAAAAGGGATCTTACTGGACCTACTCCTTTATTTGTTCAATCTATGACAAAGAAATAAATAAGTCCATAATATCTCTTAGTGTATGCTATTATTGGTATGGGCACTTTATTAAAGACATTACCACTTCCTTATGTCAATGTGAAAATTTAAAAGAATGTGGTACATATGATTGCTGATCAGATGAATATGGAATAGGTTTTAGCATCTTTAGATCACTGTACAGCTCTTCATTATGATCAAAACCCATATTGTGTTGTAAGATATAAAGGCTCTGTCATAACAAGCTCAAAAATTTCAATAAAAATAAATAATTGGGACAAACATATACAAATTAGTTATGAGCCATGGACTTTCCAAAAAAATAGTTACCCACATTTTCACAAGACTAATCATGAAGCAAAATACCATTTGGGGAAAGACCTTGTCTTATTTTTAAATAACAATGCAAAGTTTCAAAATGAAACCATAATACCAGGTATTGCAGTTATGCATTAAACACAAGTAGTTAGAAGGTTAATACATAAAACACATTACAAAATAGAAATTCTGATATCTGACTGCTTTTATGTCTTGTGAACATCTGAAGGGTGTTATTCGAAAGCTGTAAGATGATAATAAATTTGGTTTTCAAAGCTCAAGCAGCTAAAAAAGTTACTTGAAAATACCTTCATCTTAAGGTTGCACAGAAGATTGACCTTAAGGTTAAGATATATGTTTTATAAAACCCTTTTTTTCTCAGAATCAAGTATAAGAAACAAGATACGAGACTTATATCCACCAGAGACCAAAGTTATTGACATTAACAACACTATGTTAAACAATGAGCAAAACCTATATAAGTATATATAAAGTATGAAAGCTATCAAAAATCAAGGTATGGCAAAATTTGAAACAATTCAAAAGATAAAAAGAATGTCAAATGAAGCAGATAGCAATTTTGTTTTTATTATATGTTTAAGGATGAAGATAAGACAGCAACAAGAAATGACAATACAAAAAGTGTGACAGGAGATTTTCTAAGTATGGGAACAAAATCTGAAGTAATACCGCCTAATGTATCAGATGATTCAGAATCTACTATGTATACAGCAACCCCACTGCCAAGTATGAATGAAGATGACCTATTGGCAAAAGTCTGTAAGTTGTGTTTTTAGGTACACTTAGTAGAGTTACTGAATATTGTAGGTTACAAAAAATTTATAGGTGACATGTGAATTTGTGTGTAGGAAAACTCTGACATGTTCTTTTTTTATGCTATTGAATATTTTAGAACATGATTTATACTCATCTAAAAAGTAAGAAGATACCAATGGGATAATCGACCACTAGAGTACAAGTTGAGGAACAAAAACAACAACAAAAAACCCATCAGATTCAGTCACAAAACTTTACACAGAAACTAAGAATTGGTCACTTTAACAATTATCTCAATAAGATAAAACTATGTCATTCAACTCTAAGTGTTCAACTTTATCCTTCAACACATGTAGAAAAATAAGCAGGTGTCTTCTACTCTGTCTGCAATTTTTTGGGAAATTGAAATCGAAATTTAGAACCATGGTTGAATTGAAACTACACATGTATGATAAAAATAGAACACGTTATTTATGCTATATTACATTCTAATGGCAAAAAGATAGCAAAATTTGTGCTTTTGGTTAATTTTCTAAAGTAGCAAATGCAATTTTGAAGTAAAGATTTTCACTCTCTAGTCTCAATTAAAGATAACGACTGAATAGAGTATATAGGGACAAAAAAAATAAATGTGACACTTGTAACTGCTATTTGATATTTGGTGGAATGAAAAGTGAATGAGTTAAGACTTTCCGGCCAGATACATTTTGATAGCATTTTAAATGGAATATCTGTTATATAGATGATATCGGAGGTGTTCCTTGTGTCGTAACTGCAGTCCTGTTCCCTTTTTACGAATGTGACCTACCAAATTAGACTTTTTACCTTTATTTGTGACATTTTACCGATTGTGTCTGTTTGTTTTGTTCATGCATCATTATCAATATTATTAAATTTGACGCGAAAGTCGTACAAGTGAGAGGTTTAGTACTGAAAAACCAGGTTCAATCAACCATTTTCTACATTTGAAAATGCCTGTACCAAGTCAGGAATATGACAGTTGTTGTCCATTAATTTGATGTGCTTTATCCTTTGATTTTGCCATTTGATTAGGAACTTGTTGCTCAGTTTTTAGTTTTCTATGTTGTTTCTTGTGTACTATTATTTGTCTGTTTATCTTTTTCATTTATAGCCATGGTGTTAATTGTCAGTTTATTTTCCATTTATGAGTTTGACTTTTCCTCTGGTATCTTTCGCCCCTCTTTAATGTATTTTGTATGCATGAAATTTGTTGATATGCCACAATGTGTGTCTATATTGTTGTATTGACTTGATTGGCTCATTAATGAATAAAAGGATATGTTAGATATATATTTATGTTAATGAGATAGCAAACTGGTAACAAAAGTAATCAAATGACATTCATTCAATATGAATCTAAGACAATGAACTCTTACAGTTATTATGTTATCAACATGCAGTGTTATATGAGGTATTATTTCTGTTTAAAGGTATTTCAGAATTATGGAAGTGGGACAAAGTTGACAAGAATGTCACAGTTGGAAAAATTGAGAACATCAATGTAACATTGGAAAGCTTATTTTTTATGAGAGGCTTTTTGCCAGATGAGGTATGATGTAGAAGACCATGTTTTATTTATTAAGCTAAATATGTCACTAGGACACATGCTATGGAGCTGATTAAGGGATTTACATACAATTTCAATGTCATGCAATTTTAAAAAAATGAAAAAAGAGATCAGGTTTTTAAAAGACAGCAAACATATCACAAAAGTAACTAAAATGATATCTAGAAGGCAACTTAGAGTCTTATCAGCTTTTCATATTTTTGACTGGACACTGAGATGACCTACATAGACTGCTGATGGGTTTTATGATAAGACCTGCATTAAACATAAATATAAATAAACAGACAAGGACATGCTAATCAGATATTGATGTTTTGTCAAGTTCATTTAAGTTTCGTGTTATAGATTTAAAAAAAATTATTCAATGTTTAACCTTTACATGAATAATTTGTTTGTGGGACAAATCAGTCAGTTTCACTCGTTTCTTTAATAAATGAATATGGTTAGCACATGCATCACCCAGTGGTAAATTTAAAGGTTCATAATTTACAGGTTTCATGCTATAATTCATTTGTCTTGTCTTATAAAAATCCTATTCCATTTTATATACGGCTGCCCAAAAAAATGTATTTAATATATAATGCCATCGTCACAAAAGGTTGAACAGTGGCTATACATGCTATAGTTCCTTTAATCCCATTATTTGGACTCCTGATTTTATACAATACTGTATGAAGGCCCTATGAAAAATGGGGAAACTTCTATTATGACAAATTTAGTATTATTACAGATTATTTTTGTAGGTGATTGA
>NW_026963681.1:0-22873 GCF_036588685.1 Mytilus trossulus | reverse complement strand
ACTGCGGCCAATGTATATTTGGTATATACAGTTGGGCATTGACTGTTTTTAAAAGAATGGTGTAAAATACTATGTTTAATAAATATGAATTGTTTTCTGTGTTTGCTTTGAGTAGTATTGCAAGTACATCTAGAAACTAAAGTCTTGGTGTACTCTTAGTTAGTTTTTTTCCTTAAATGGAAGTGTTTGGTTAAATACCATGAAAAGACCACAAAAAGACTTTTCAAAGGCTTTTTTAAGCTGTTTCATACCAAATAAAACAACAATTATGTTTCATTATACTAAATCTGTGTTTTAATTACTTGTAAATTTCACAAAATGTCATTGACAATCACTCTGCAGATATTCCTGTTACCCGGACATCAGGATGGGTTCTTTGCCAAAACTAGACAGCTAGAACTGAAGTAGAAAAAAGTGCCAAATATGAAAAAATAAGATTAGGTATGACCAAAATTTACATTTGGGAGATTGAAGTAACAATTTAGAGTATTTAAAAGCAATAATTTAACTTAAAAATCCAATTACAAACATTTTAACACTTGTTTCATAGATGAAGGACCTGTAATCATGAAAACTTGTCTAGTATATTCTTTAAATAAAGAAACGCAAAGCGCTATGTAAAAATAAATGAATACCTTCATGCGGTCAGATTATTGGAGTGTTAAAATACTAGAAAAGTGCTTATCTACCACTTGTTCTACAACTTAACATGGGGAGCACAGCTAAAAAAAACCACTCCGTCAAAGGGAGGTAATCCATTTTTTTCATATGATTTTATACATTATGAGAAGAAATATGTGTAAAATGTGATGTAAATGGGGAGAATATTCATGCCTTTCATTGATATCATAACTCTCAAGTGTAATTTCTATTGTTTCTTTCAATCTGGACACAAAACTGATTTTTAAAATATACTTCATGCTTCTCTCACTGTACACTGAGTGCATCCTGGATAGCCGCAGTTAAAGATAGAAATTTGTGTAAAAAACAGCTTTAAATGGTTCCAAAATCCTTCCTTTACATGAACATTTACAGGAAATGAGTTTTGTGATTATTGTGTGGCCTTGGACAAGTACAGTGAAAAAGTGCATATTTTCCTATAGGGGTAAATTCAGTAAAAAATCTCCCATTGACTTTAATGCTAATCTATGTGTGGAAATAAATTTATACCTGATTTACCTTTAGAAATTAAAATCTTTCATATATCATTCATGAAAGTACAAATGTAGCCCTATCTTTTGCAACAATAAAAACATAGGGTCATGCGGCATTTTTGGGCATTCACATGGCCTTGTTTACAAACAATGTAGATTCGCACTGAATTCCCATACTGACCCCCATTACTTTTCAACCCTGAAGGGAAAAAAATTAGTACATTCAGCATTTATTTTTATTTTTTTTCAACTCTAGTTTTGATCCATCTACCAAAAAATATTTATTACAAACATTATCTGCCAATCAGAAGACCATATAACTTCAGTGTTATACAGAAAGCTCTCCCCTAAATGGGCGGTCCCTGATGACGTATATTTATTTACTGAATTTACCCCTATAAGAGACTTCTTTACTTCTTTTCCATCTTTTTTTGTAATAAACATGTAATGTATCCAATTTTCAAGTTCCAGTTTCAATACCACCTTCAAAACTGCTGAATTTGTGAAGATAGAGCAAAATTTATACTACAGCCCATACTGCGGCCAATGTATATTTGGTATATACAGTTGGGCATTGACTGTTTTTAAAAGAATGGTGTAAAATACTATGTTTAATAAATATGAATTGTTTTCTGTGTTTGCTTTGAGTAGTATTGCAAGTACATCTAGAAACTAAAGTCTTGGTGTACTCTTAGTTAGTTTTTTTCCTTAAATGGAAGTGTTTGGTTAAATACCATGAAAAGACCACAAAAAGACTTTTCAAAGGCTTTTTTAAGCTGTTTCATACCAAATAAAACAACAATTATGTTTCATTATACTAAATCTGTGTTTTAATTACTTGTAAATTTCACAAAATGTCATTGACAATCACTCTGCAGATATTCCTGTTACCCGGACATCAGGATGGGTTCTTTGCCAAAACTAGACAGCTAGAACTGAAGTAGAAAAAAGTGCCAAATATGAAAAAATAAGATTAGGTATGACCAAAATTTACATTTGGGAGATTGAAGTAACAATTTAGAGTATTTAAAAGCAATAATTTAACTTAAAAATCCAATTACAAACATTTTAACACTTGTTTCATAGATGAAGGACCTGTAATCATGAAAACTTGTCTAGTATATTCTTTAAATAAAGAAACGCAAAGCGCTATGTAAAAATAAATGAATACCTTCATGCGGTCAGATTATTGGAGTGTTAAAATACTAGAAAAGTGCTTATCTACCACTTGTTCTACAACTTAACATGGGGAGCACAGCTAAAAAAAACCACTCCGTCAAAGGGAGGTAATCCATTTTTTTCATATGATTTTATACATTATGAGAAGAAATATGTGTAAAATGTGATGTAAATGGGGAGAATATTCATGCCTTTCATTGATATCATAACTCTCAAGTGTAATTTCTATTGTTTCTTTCAATCTGGACACAAAACTGATTTTTAAAATATACTTCATGCTTCTCTCACTGTACACTGAGTGCATCCTGGATAGCCGCAGTTAAAGATAGAAATTTGTGTAAAAAACAGCTTTAAATGGTTCCAAAATCCTTCCTTTACATGAACATTTACAGGAAATGAGTTTTGTGATTATTGTGTGGCCTTGGACAAGTACAGTGAAAAAGTGCATATTTTCCTATAGGGGTAAATTCAGTAAAAAATCTCCCATTGACTTTAATGCTAATCTATGTGTGGAAATAAATTTATACCTGATTTACCTTTAGAAATTAAAATCTTTCATATATCATTCATGAAAGTACAAATGTAGCCCTATCTTTTGCAACAATAAAAACATAGGGTCATGCGGCATTTTTGGGCATTCACATGGCCTTGTTTACAAACAATGTAGATTCGCACTGAATTCCCATACTGACCCCCATTACTTTTCAACCCTGAAGGGAAAAAAATTAGTACATTCAGCATTTATTTTTTATTTTTTTTCAACTCTAGTTTTGATCCATCTACCAAAAAATATTTATTACAAACATTATCTGCCAATCAGAAGACCATATAACTTCAGTGTTATACAGAAAGCTCTCCCCTAAATGGGCGGTCCCTGATGACGTATATTTATTTACTGAATTTACCCCTATAAGAGACTTCTTTACTTCTTTTCCATCTTTTTTTGTAATAAACATGTAATGTATCCAATTTTCAAGTTCCAGTTTCAATACCACCTTCAAAACTGCTGAATTTGTGAAGATAGAGCAAAATTTATACTACAGCCCATACTGCGGCCAATGTATATTTGGTATATACAGTTGGGCATTGACTGTTTTTAAAAGAATGGTGTAAAATACTATGTTTAATAAATATGAATTGTTTTCTGTGTTTGCTTTGAGTAGTATTGCAAGTACATCTAGAAACTAAAGTCTTGGTGTACTCTTAGTTAGTTTTTTTCCTTAAATGGAAGTGTTTGGTTAAATACCATGAAAAGACCACAAAAAGACTTTTCAAAGGCTTTTTTAAGCTGTTTCATACCAAATAAAACAACAATTATGTTTCATTATACTAAATCTGTGTTTTAATTACTTGTAAATTTCACAAAATGTCATTGACAATCACTCTGCAGATATTCCTGTTACCCGGACATCAGGATGGGTTCTTTGCCAAAACTAGACAGCTAGAACTGAAGTAGAAAAAAGTGCCAAATATGAAAAAATAAGATTAGGTATGACCAAAATTTACATTTGGGAGATTGAAGTAACAATTTAGAGTATTTAAAAGCAATAATTTAACTTAAAAATCCAATTACAAACATTTTAACACTTGTTTCATAGATGAAGGACCTGTAATCATGAAAACTTGTCTAGTATATTCTTTAAATAAAGAAACGCAAAGCGCTATGTAAAAATAAATGAATACCTTCATGCGGTCAGATTATTGGAGTGTTAAAATACTAGAAAAGTGCTTATCTACCACTTGTTCTACAACTTAACATGGGGAGCACAGCTAAAAAAAACCACTCCGTCAAAGGGAGGTAATCCATTTTTTTCATATGATTTTATACATTATGAGAAGAAATATGTGTAAAATGTGATGTAAATGGGGAGAATATTCATGCCTTTCATTGATATCATAACTCTCAAGTGTAATTTCTATTGTTTCTTTCAATCTGGACACAAAACTGATTTTTAAAATATACTTCATGCTTCTCTCACTGTACACTGAGTGCATCCTGGATAGCCGCAGTTAAAGATAGAAATTTGTGTAAAAAACAGCTTTAAATGGTTCCAAAATCCTTCCTTTACATGAACATTTACAGGAAATGAGTTTTGTGATTATTGTGTGGCCTTGGACAAGTACAGTGAAAAAGTGCATATTTTCCTATAGGGGTAAATTCAGTAAAAAATCTCCCATTGACTTTAATGCTAATCTATGTGTGGAAATAAATTTATACCTGATTTACCTTTAGAAATTAAAATCTTTCATATATCATTCATGAAAGTACAAATGTAGCCCTATCTTTTGCAACAATAAAAACATAGGGTCATGCGGCATTTTTGGGCATTCACATGGCCTTGTTTACAAACAATGTAGATTCGCACTGAATTCCCATACTGACCCCCATTACTTTTCAACCCTGAAGGGAAAAAAATTAGTACATTCAGCATTTATTTTTTATTTTTTTTCAACTCTAGTTTTGATCCATCTACCAAAAAATATTTATTACAAACATTATCTGCCAATCAGAAGACCATATAACTTCAGTGTTATACAGAAAGCTCTCCCCTAAATGGGCGGTCCCTGATGACGTATATTTATTTACTGAATTTACCCCTATAAGAGACTTCTTTACTTCTTTTCCATCTTTTTTTGTAATAAACATGTAATGTATCCAATTTTCAAGTTCCAGTTTCAATACCACCTTCAAAACTGCTGAATTTGTGAAGATAGAGCAAAATTTATACTACAGCCCATACTGCGGCCAATGTATATTTGGTATATACAGTTGGGCATTGACTGTTTTTAAAAGAATGGTGTAAAATACTATGTTTAATAAATATGAATTGTTTTCTGTGTTTGCTTTGAGTAGTATTGCAAGTACATCTAGAAACTAAAGTCTTGGTGTACTCTTAGTTAGTTTTTTTCCTTAAATGGAAGTGTTTGGTTAAATACCATGAAAAGACCACAAAAAGACTTTTCAAAGGCTTTTTTAAGCTGTTTCATACCAAATAAAACAACAATTATGTTTCATTATACTAAATCTGTGTTTTAATTACTTGTAAATTTCACAAAATGTCATTGACAATCACTCTGCAGATATTCCTGTTACCCGGACATCAGGATGGGTTCTTTGCCAAAACTAGACAGCTAGAACTGAAGTAGAAAAAAGTGCCAAATATGAAAAAATAAGATTAGGTATGACCAAAATTTACATTTGGGAGATTGAAGTAACAATTTAGAGTATTTAAAAGCAATAATTTAACTTAAAAATCCAATTACAAACATTTTAACACTTGTTTCATAGATGAAGGACCTGTAATCATGAAAACTTGTCTAGTATATTCTTTAAATAAAGAAACGCAAAGCGCTATGTAAAAATAAATGAATACCTTCATGCGGTCAGATTATTGGAGTGTTAAAATACTAGAAAAGTGCTTATCTACCACTTGTTCTACAACTTAACATGGGGAGCACAGCTAAAAAAAACCACTCCGTCAAAGGGAGGTAATCCATTTTTTTCATATGATTTTATACATTATGAGAAGAAATATGTGTAAAATGTGATGTAAATGGGGAGAATATTCATGCCTTTCATTGATATCATAACTCTCAAGTGTAATTTCTATTGTTTCTTTCAATCTGGACACAAAACTGATTTTTAAAATATACTTCATGCTTCTCTCACTGTACACTGAGTGCATCCTGGATAGCCGCAGTTAAAGATAGAAATTTGTGTAAAAAACAGCTTTAAATGGTTCCAAAATCCTTCCTTTACATGAACATTTACAGGAAATGAGTTTTGTGATTATTGTGTGGCCTTGGACAAGTACAGTGAAAAAGTGCATATTTTCCTATAGGGGTAAATTCAGTAAAAAATCTCCCATTGACTTTAATGCTAATCTATGTGTGGAAATAAATTTATACCTGATTTACCTTTAGAAATTAAAATCTTTCATATATCATTCATGAAAGTACAAATGTAGCCCTATCTTTTGCAACAATAAAAACATAGGGTCATGCGGCATTTTTGGGCATTCACATGGCCTTGTTTACAAACAATGTAGATTCGCACTGAATTCCCATACTGACCCCCATTACTTTTCAACCCTGAAGGGAAAAAAATTAGTACATTCAGCATTTATTTTTTATTTTTTTTCAACTCTAGTTTTGATCCATCTACCAAAAAATATTTATTACAAACATTATCTGCCAATCAGAAGACCATATAACTTCAGTGTTATACAGAAAGCTCTCCCCTAAATGGGCGGTCCCTGATGACGTATATTTATTTACTGAATTTACCCCTATAAGAGACTTCTTTACTTCTTTTCCATCTTTTTTTGTAATAAACATGTAATGTATCCAATTTTCAAGTTCCAGTTTCAATACCACCTTCAAAACTGCTGAATTTGTGAAGATAGAGCAAAATTTATACTACAGCCCATACTGCGGCCAATGTATATTTGGTATATACAGTTGGGCATTGACTGTTTTTAAAAGAATGGTGTAAAATACTATGTTTAATAAATATGAATTGTTTTCTGTGTTTGCTTTGAGTAGTATTGCAAGTACATCTAGAAACTAAAGTCTTGGTGTACTCTTAGTTAGTTTTTTTCCTTAAATGGAAGTGTTTGGTTAAATACCATGAAAAGACCACAAAAAGACTTTTCAAAGGCTTTTTTAAGCTGTTTCATACCAAATAAAACAACAATTATGTTTCATTATACTAAATCTGTGTTTTAATTACTTGTAAATTTCACAAAATGTCATTGACAATCACTCTGCAGATATTCCTGTTACCCGGACATCAGGATGGGTTCTTTGCCAAAACTAGACAGCTAGAACTGAAGTAGAAAAAAGTGCCAAATATGAAAAAATAAGATTAGGTATGACCAAAATTTACATTTGGGAGATTGAAGTAACAATTTAGAGTATTTAAAAGCAATAATTTAACTTAAAAATCCAATTACAAACATTTTAACACTTGTTTCATAGATGAAGGACCTGTAATCATGAAAACTTGTCTAGTATATTCTTTAAATAAAGAAACGCAAAGCGCTATGTAAAAATAAATGAATACCTTCATGCGGTCAGATTATTGGAGTGTTAAAATACTAGAAAAGTGCTTATCTACCACTTGTTCTACAACTTAACATGGGGAGCACAGCTAAAAAAAACCACTCCGTCAAAGGGAGGTAATCCATTTTTTTCATATGATTTTATACATTATGAGAAGAAATATGTGTAAAATGTGATGTAAATGGGGAGAATATTCATGCCTTTCATTGATATCATAACTCTCAAGTGTAATTTCTATTGTTTCTTTCAATCTGGACACAAAACTGATTTTTAAAATATACTTCATGCTTCTCTCACTGTACACTGAGTGCATCCTGGATAGCCGCAGTTAAAGATAGAAATTTGTGTAAAAAACAGCTTTAAATGGTTCCAAAATCCTTCCTTTACATGAACATTTACAGGAAATGAGTTTTGTGATTATTGTGTGGCCTTGGACAAGTACAGTGAAAAAGTGCATATTTTCCTATAGGGGTAAATTCAGTAAAAAATCTCCCATTGACTTTAATGCTAATCTATGTGTGGAAATAAATTTATACCTGATTTACCTTTAGAAATTAAAATCTTTCATATATCATTCATGAAAGTACAAATGTAGCCCTATCTTTTGCAACAATAAAAACATAGGGTCATGCGGCATTTTTGGGCATTCACATGGCCTTGTTTACAAACAATGTAGATTCGCACTGAATTCCCATACTGACCCCCATTACTTTTCAACCCTGAAGGGAAAAAAATTAGTACATTCAGCATTTATTTTTTATTTTTTTTCAACTCTAGTTTTGATCCATCTACCAAAAAATATTTATTACAAACATTATCTGCCAATCAGAAGACCATATAACTTCAGTGTTATACAGAAAGCTCTCCCCTAAATGGGCGGTCCCTGATGACGTATATTTATTTACTGAATTTACCCCTATAAGAGACTTCTTTACTTCTTTTCCATCTTTTTTTGTAATAAACATGTAATGTATCCAATTTTCAAGTTCCAGTTTCAATACCACCTTCAAAACTGCTGAATTTGTGAAGATAGAGCAAAATTTATACTACAGCCCATACTGCGGCCAATGTATATTTGGTATATACAGTTGGGCATTGACTGTTTTTAAAAGAATGGTGTAAAATACTATGTTTAATAAATATGAATTGTTTTCTGTGTTTGCTTTGAGTAGTATTGCAAGTACATCTAGAAACTAAAGTCTTGGTGTACTCTTAGTTAGTTTTTTTCCTTAAATGGAAGTGTTTGGTTAAATACCATGAAAAGACCACAAAAAGACTTTTCAAAGGCTTTTTTAAGCTGTTTCATACCAAATAAAACAACAATTATGTTTCATTATACTAAATCTGTGTTTTAATTACTTGTAAATTTCACAAAATGTCATTGACAATCACTCTGCAGATATTCCTGTTACCCGGACATCAGGATGGGTTCTTTGCCAAAACTAGACAGCTAGAACTGAAGTAGAAAAAAGTGCCAAATATGAAAAAATAAGATTAGGTATGACCAAAATTTACATTTGGGAGATTGAAGTAACAATTTAGAGTATTTAAAAGCAATAATTTAACTTAAAAATCCAATTACAAACATTTTAACACTTGTTTCATAGATGAAGGACCTGTAATCATGAAAACTTGTCTAGTATATTCTTTAAATAAAGAAACGCAAAGCGCTATGTAAAAATAAATGAATACCTTCATGCGGTCAGATTATTGGAGTGTTAAAATACTAGAAAAGTGCTTATCTACCACTTGTTCTACAACTTAACATGGGGAGCACAGCTAAAAAAAACCACTCCGTCAAAGGGAGGTAATCCATTTTTTTCATATGATTTTATACATTATGAGAAGAAATATGTGTAAAATGTGATGTAAATGGGGAGAATATTCATGCCTTTCATTGATATCATAACTCTCAAGTGTAATTTCTATTGTTTCTTTCAATCTGGACACAAAACTGATTTTTAAAATATACTTCATGCTTCTCTCACTGTACACTGAGTGCATCCTGGATAGCCGCAGTTAAAGATAGAAATTTGTGTAAAAAACAGCTTTAAATGGTTCCAAAATCCTTCCTTTACATGAACATTTACAGGAAATGAGTTTTGTGATTATTGTGTGGCCTTGGACAAGTACAGTGAAAAAGTGCATATTTTCCTATAGGGGTAAATTCAGTAAAAAATCTCCCATTGACTTTAATGCTAATCTATGTGTGGAAATAAATTTATACCTGATTTACCTTTAGAAATTAAAATCTTTCATATATCATTCATGAAAGTACAAATGTAGCCCTATCTTTTGCAACAATAAAAACATAGGGTCATGCGGCATTTTTGGGCATTCACATGGCCTTGTTTACAAACAATGTAGATTCGCACTGAATTCCCATACTGACCCCCATTACTTTTCAACCCTGAAGGGAAAAAAATTAGTACATTCAGCATTTATTTTTTATTTTTTTTCAACTCTAGTTTTGATCCATCTACCAAAAAATATTTATTACAAACATTATCTGCCAATCAGAAGACCATATAACTTCAGTGTTATACAGAAAGCTCTCCCCTAAATGGGCGGTCCCTGATGACGTATATTTATTTACTGAATTTACCCCTATAAGAGACTTCTTTACTTCTTTTCCATCTTTTTTTGTAATAAACATGTAATGTATCCAATTTTCAAGTTCCAGTTTCAATACCACCTTCAAAACTGCTGAATTTGTGAAGATAGAGCAAAATTTATACTACAGCCCATACTGCGGCCAATGTATATTTGGTATATACAGTTGGGCATTGACTGTTTTTAAAAGAATGGTGTAAAATACTATGTTTAATAAATATGAATTGTTTTCTGTGTTTGCTTTGAGTAGTATTGCAAGTACATCTAGAAACTAAAGTCTTGGTGTACTCTTAGTTAGTTTTTTTCCTTAAATGGAAGTGTTTGGTTAAATACCATCAAAAGACCACAAAAAGACTTTTCAAAGGCTTTTTTAAGCTGTTTCATACCAAATAAAACAACAATTATGTTTCATTATACTAAATCTGTGTTTTAATTACTTGTAAATTTCACAAAATGTCATTGACAATCACTCTGCAGATATTCCTGTTACCCGGACATCAGGATGGGTTCTTTGCCAAAACTAGACAGCTAGAACTGAAGTAGAAAAAAGTGCCAAATATGAAAAAATAAGATTAGGTATGACCAAAATTTACATTTGGGAGATTGAAGTAACAATTTAGAGTATTTAAAAGCAATAATTTAACTTAAAAATCCAATTACAAACATTTTAACACTTGTTTCATAGATGAAGGACCTGTAATCATGAAAACTTGTCTAGTATATTCTTTAAATAAAGAAACGCAAAGCGCTATGTAAAAATAAATGAATACCTTCATGCGGTCAGATTATTGGAGTGTTAAAATACTAGAAAAGTGCTTATCTACCACTTGTTCTACAACTTAACATGGGGAGCACAGCTAAAAAAAACCACTCCGTCAAAGGGAGGTAATCCATTTTTTTCATATGATTTTATACATTATGAGAAGAAATATGTGTAAAATGTGATGTAAATGGGGAGAATATTCATGCCTTTCATTGATATCATAACTCTCAAGTGTAATTTCTATTGTTTCTTTCAATCTGGACACAAAACTGATTTTTAAAATATACTTCATGCTTCTCTCACTGTACACTGAGTGCATCCTGGATAGCCGCAGTTAAAGATAGAAATTTGTGTAAAAAACAGCTTTAAATGGTTCCAAAATCCTTCCTTTACATGAACATTTACAGGAAATGAGTTTTGTGATTATTGTGTGGCCTTGGACAAGTACAGTGAAAAAGTGCATATTTTCCTATAGGGGTAAATTCAGTAAAAAATCTCCCATTGACTTTAATGCTAATCTATGTGTGGAAATAAATTTATACCTGATTTACCTTTAGAAATTAAAATCTTTCATATATCATTCATGAAAGTACAAATGTAGCCCTATCTTTTGCAACAATAAAAACATAGGGTCATGCGGCATTTTTGGGCATTCACATGGCCTTGTTTACAAACAATGTAGATTCGCACTGAATTCCCATACTGACCCCCATTACTTTTCAACCCTGAAGGGAAAAAAATTAGTACATTCAGCATTTATTTTTTATTTTTTTTCAACTCTAGTTTTGATCCATCTACCAAAAAATATTTATTACAAACATTATCTGCCAATCAGAAGACCATATAACTTCAGTGTTATACAGAAAGCTCTCCCCTAAATGGGCGGTCCCTGATGACGTATATTTATTTACTGAATTTACCCCTATAAGAGACTTCTTTACTTCTTTTCCATCTTTTTTTGTAATAAACATGTAATGTATCCAATTTTCAAGTTCCAGTTTCAATACCACCTTCAAAACTGCTGAATTTGTGAAGATAGAGCAAAATTTATACTACAGCCCATACTGCGGCCAATGTATATTTGGTATATACAGTTGGGCATTGACTGTTTTTAAAAGAATGGTGTAAAATACTATGTTTAATAAATATGAATTGTTTTCTGTGTTTGCTTTGAGTAGTATTGCAAGTACATCTAGAAACTAAAGTCTTGGTGTACTCTTAGTTAGTTTTTTTCCTTAAATGGAAGTGTTTGGTTAAATACCATGAAAAGACCACAAAAAGACTTTTCAAAGGCTTTTTTAAGCTGTTTCATACCAAATAAAACAACAATTATGTTTCATTATACTAAATCTGTGTTTTAATTACTTGTAAATTTCACAAAATGTCATTGACAATCACTCTGCAGATATTCCTGTTACCCGGACATCAGGATGGGTTCTTTGCCAAAACTAGACAGCTAGAACTGAAGTAGAAAAAAGTGCCAAATATGAAAAAATAAGATTAGGTATGACCAAAATTTACATTTGGGAGATTGAAGTAACAATTTAGAGTATTTAAAAGCAATAATTTAACTTAAAAATCCAATTACAAACATTTTAACACTTGTTTCATAGATGAAGGACCTGTAATCATGAAAACTTGTCTAGTATATTCTTTAAATAAAGAAACGCAAAGCGCTATGTAAAAATAAATGAATACCTTCATGCGGTCAGATTATTGGAGTGTTAAAATACTAGAAAAGTGCTTATCTACCACTTGTTCTACAACTTAACATGGGGAGCACAGCTAAAAAAAACCACTCCGTCAAAGGGAGGTAATCCATTTTTTTCATATGATTTTATACATTATGAGAAGAAATATGTGTAAAATGTGATGTAAATGGGGAGAATATTCATGCCTTTCATTGATATCATAACTCTCAAGTGTAATTTCTATTGTTTCTTTCAATCTGGACACAAAACTGATTTTTAAAATATACTTCATGCTTCTCTCACTGTACACTGAGTGCATCCTGGATAGCCGCAGTTAAAGATAGAAATTTGTGTAAAAAACAGCTTTAAATGGTTCCAAAATCCTTCCTTTACATGAACATTTACAGGAAATGAGTTTTGTGATTATTGTGTGGCCTTGGACAAGTACAGTGAAAAAGTGCATATTTTCCTATAGGGGTAAATTCAGTAAAAAATCTCCCATTGACTTTAATGCTAATCTATGTGTGGAAATAAATTTATACCTGATTTACCTTTAGAAATTAAAATCTTTCATATATCATTCATGAAAGTACAAATGTAGCCCTATCTTTTGCAACAATAAAAACATAGGGTCATGCGGCATTTTTGGGCATTCACATGGCCTTGTTTACAAACAATGTAGATTCGCACTGAATTCCCATACTGACCCCCATTACTTTTCAACCCTGAAGGGAAAAAAATTAGTACATTCAGCATTTATTTTTTATTTTTTTTCAACTCTAGTTTTGATCCATCTACCAAAAAATATTTATTACAAACATTATCTGCCAATCAGAAGACCATATAACTTCAGTGTTATACAGAAAGCTCTCCCCTAAATGGGCGGTCCCTGATGACGTATATTTATTTACTGAATTTACCCCTATAAGAGACTTCTTTACTTCTTTTCCATCTTTTTTTGTAATAAACATGTAATGTATCCAATTTTCAAGTTCCAGTTTCAATACCACCTTCAAAACTGCTGAATTTGTGAAGATAGAGCAAAATTTATACTACAGCCCATACTGCGGCCAATGTATATTTGGTATATACAGTTGGGCATTGACTGTTTTTAAAAGAATGGTGTAAAATACTATGTTTAATAAATATGAATTGTTTTCTGTGTTTGCTTTGAGTAGTATTGCAAGTACATCTAGAAACTAAAGTCTTGGTGTACTCTTAGTTAGTTTTTTTCCTTAAATGGAAGTGTTTGGTTAAATACCATGAAAAGACCACAAAAAGACTTTTCAAAGGCTTTTTTAAGCTGTTTCATACCAAATAAAACAACAATTATGTTTCATTATACTAAATCTGTGTTTTAATTACTTGTAAATTTCACAAAATGTCATTGACAATCACTCTGCAGATATTCCTGTTACCCGGACATCAGGATGGGTTCTTTGCCAAAACTAGACAGCTAGAACTGAAGTAGAAAAAAGTGCCAAATATGAAAAAATAAGATTAGGTATGACCAAAATTTACATTTGGGAGATTGAAGTAACAATTTAGAGTATTTAAAAGCAATAATTTAACTTAAAAATCCAATTACAAACATTTTAACACTTGTTTCATAGATGAAGGACCTGTAATCATGAAAACTTGTCTAGTATATTCTTTAAATAAAGAAACGCAAAGCGCTATGTAAAAATAAATGAATACCTTCATGCGGTCAGATTATTGGAGTGTTAAAATACTAGAAAAGTGCTTATCTACCACTTGTTCTACAACTTAACATGGGGAGCACAGCTAAAAAAAACCACTCCGTCAAAGGGAGGTAATCCATTTTTTTCATATGATTTTATACATTATGAGAAGAAATATGTGTAAAATGTGATGTAAATGGGGAGAATATTCATGCCTTTCATTGATATCATAACTCTCAAGTGTAATTTCTATTGTTTCTTTCAATCTGGACACAAAACTGATTTTTAAAATATACTTCATGCTTCTCTCACTGTACACTGAGTGCATCCTGGATAGCCGCAGTTAAAGATAGAAATTTGTGTAAAAAACAGCTTTAAATGGTTCCAAAATCCTTCCTTTACATGAACATTTACAGGAAATGAGTTTTGTGATTATTGTGTGGCCTTGGACAAGTACAGTGAAAAAGTGCATATTTTCCTATAGGGGTAAATTCAGTAAAAAATCTCCCATTGACTTTAATGCTAATCTATGTGTGGAAATAAATTTATACCTGATTTACCTTTAGAAATTAAAATCTTTCATATATCATTCATGAAAGTACAAATGTAGCCCTATCTTTTGCAACAATAAAAACATAGGGTCATGCGGCATTTTTGGGCATTCACATGGCCTTGTTTACAAACAATGTAGATTCGCACTGAATTCCCATACTGACCCCCATTACTTTTCAACCCTGAAGGGAAAAAAATTAGTACATTCAGCATTTATTTTTTATTTTTTTTCAACTCTAGTTTTGATCCATCTACCAAAAAATATTTATTACAAACATTATCTGCCAATCAGAAGACCATATAACTTCAGTGTTATACAGAAAGCTCTCCCCTAAATGGGCGGTCCCTGATGACGTATATTTATTTACTGAATTTACCCCTATAAGAGACTTCTTTACTTCTTTTCCATCTTTTTTTGTAATAAACATGTAATGTATCCAATTTTCAAGTTCCAGTTTCAATACCACCTTCAAAACTGCTGAATTTGTGAAGATAGAGCAAAATTTATACTACAGCCCATACTGCGGCCAATGTATATTTGGTATATACAGTTGGGCATTGACTGTTTTTAAAAGAATGGTGTAAAATACTATGTTTAATAAATATGAATTGTTTTCTGTGTTTGCTTTGAGTAGTATTGCAAGTACATCTAGAAACTAAAGTCTTGGTGTACTCTTAGTTAGTTTTTTTCCTTAAATGGAAGTGTTTGGTTAAATACCATGAAAAGACCACAAAAAGACTTTTCAAAGGCTTTTTTAAGCTGTTTCATACCAAATAAAACAACAATTATGTTTCATTATACTAAATCTGTGTTTTAATTACTTGTAAATTTCACAAAATGTCATTGACAATCACTCTGCAGATATTCCTGTTACCCGGACATCAGGATGGGTTCTTTGCCAAAACTAGACAGCTAGAACTGAAGTAGAAAAAAGTGCCAAATATGAAAAAATAAGATTAGGTATGACCAAAATTTACATTTGGGAGATTGAAGTAACAATTTAGAGTATTTAAAAGCAATAATTTAACTTAAAAATCCAATTACAAACATTTTAACACTTGTTTCATAGATGAAGGACCTGTAATCATGAAAACTTGTCTAGTATATTCTTTAAATAAAGAAACGCAAAGCGCTATGTAAAAATAAATGAATACCTTCATGCGGTCAGATTATTGGAGTGTTAAAATACTAGAAAAGTGCTTATCTACCACTTGTTCTACAACTTAACATGGGGAGCACAGCTAAAAAAAACCACTCCGTCAAAGGGAGGTAATCCATTTTTTTCATATGATTTTATACATTATGAGAAGAAATATGTGTAAAATGTGATGTAAATGGGGAGAATATTCATGCCTTTCATTGATATCATAACTCTCAAGTGTAATTTCTATTGTTTCTTTCAATCTGGACACAAAACTGATTTTTAAAATATACTTCATGCTTCTCTCACTGTACACTGAGTGCATCCTGGATAGCCGCAGTTAAAGATAGAAATTTGTGTAAAAAACAGCTTTAAATGGTTCCAAAATCCTTCCTTTACATGAACATTTACAGGAAATGAGTTTTGTGATTATTGTGTGGCCTTGGACAAGTACAGTGAAAAAGTGCATATTTTCCTATAGGGGTAAATTCAGTAAAAAATCTCCCATTGACTTTAATGCTAATCTATGTGTGGAAATAAATTTATACCTGATTTACCTTTAGAAATTAAAATCTTTCATATATCATTCATGAAAGTACAAATGTAGCCCTATCTTTTGCAACAATAAAAACATAGGGTCATGCGGCATTTTTGGGCATTCACATGGCCTTGTTTACAAACAATGTAGATTCGCACTGAATTCCCATACTGACCCCCATTACTTTTCAACCCTGAAGGGAAAAAAATTAGTACATTCAGCATTTATTTTTTATTTTTTTTCAACTCTAGTTTTGATCCATCTACCAAAAAATATTTATTACAAACATTATCTGCCAATCAGAAGACCATATAACTTCAGTGTTATACAGAAAGCTCTCCCCTAAATGGGCGGTCCCTGATGACGTATATTTATTTACTGAATTTACCCCTATAAGAGACTTCTTTACTTCTTTTCCATCTTTTTTTGTAATAAACATGTAATGTATCCAATTTTCAAGTTCCAGTTTCAATACCACCTTCAAAACTGCTGAATTTGTGAAGATAGAGCAAAATTTATACTACAGCCCATACTGCGGCCAATGTATATTTGGTATATACAGTTGGGCATTGACTGTTTTTAAAAGAATGGTGTAAAATACTATGTTTAATAAATATGAATTGTTTTCTGTGTTTGCTTTGAGTAGTATTGCAAGTACATCTAGAAACTAAAGTCTTGGTGTACTCTTAGTTAGTTTTTTTCCTTAAATGGAAGTGTTTGGTTAAATACCATGAAAAGACCACAAAAAGACTTTTCAAAGGCTTTTTTAAGCTGTTTCATACCAAATAAAACAACAATTATGTTTCATTATACTAAATCTGTGTTTTAATTACTTGTAAATTTCACAAAATGTCATTGACAATCACTCTGCAGATATTCCTGTTACCCGGACATCAGGATGGGTTCTTTGCCAAAACTAGACAGCTAGAACTGAAGTAGAAAAAAGTGCCAAATATGAAAAAATAAGATTAGGTATGACCAAAATTTACATTTGGGAGATTGAAGTAACAATTTAGAGTATTTAAAAGCAATAATTTAACTTAAAAATCCAATTACAAACATTTTAACACTTGTTTCATAGATGAAGGACCTGTAATCATGAAAACTTGTCTAGTATATTCTTTAAATAAAGAAACGCAAAGCGCTATGTAAAAATAAATGAATACCTTCATGCGGTCAGATTATTGGAGTGTTAAAATACTAGAAAAGTGCTTATCTACCACTTGTTCTACAACTTAACATGGGGAGCACAGCTAAAAAAAACCACTCCGTCAAAGGGAGGTAATCCATTTTTTTCATATGATTTTATACATTATGAGAAGAAATATGTGTAAAATGTGATGTAAATGGGGAGAATATTCATGCCTTTCATTGATATCATAACTCTCAAGTGTAATTTCTATTGTTTCTTTCAATCTGGACACAAAACTGATTTTTAAAATATACTTCATGCTTCTCTCACTGTACACTGAGTGCATCCTGGATAGCCGCAGTTAAAGATAGAAATTTGTGTAAAAAACAGCTTTAAATGGTTCCAAAATCCTTCCTTTACATGAACATTTACAGGAAATGAGTTTTGTGATTATTGTGTGGCCTTGGACAAGTACAGTGAAAAAGTGCATATTTTCCTATAGGGGTAAATTCAGTAAAAAATCTCCCATTGACTTTAATGCTAATCTATGTGTGGAAATAAATTTATACCTGATTTACCTTTAGAAATTAAAATCTTTCATATATCATTCATGAAAGTACAAATGTAGCCCTATCTTTTGCAACAATAAAAACATAGGGTCATGCGGCATTTTTGGGCATTCACATGGCCTTGTTTACAAACAATGTAGATTCGCACTGAATTCCCATACTGACCCCCATTACTTTTCAACCCTGAAGGGAAAAAAATTAGTACATTCAGCATTTATTTTTTATTTTTTTTCAACTCTAGTTTTGATCCATCTACCAAAAAATATTTATTACAAACATTATCTGCCAATCAGAAGACCATATAACTTCAGTGTTATACAGAAAGCTCTCCCCTAAATGGGCGGTCCCTGATGACGTATATTTATTTACTGAATTTACCCCTATAAGAGACTTCTTTACTTCTTTTCCATCTTTTTTTGTAATAAACATGTAATGTATCCAATTTTCAAGTTCCAGTTTCAATACCACCTTCAAAACTGCTGAATTTGTGAAGATAGAGCAAAATTTATACTACAGCCCATACTGCGGCCAATGTATATTTGGTATATACAGTTGGGCATTGACTGTTTTTAAAAGAATGGTGTAAAATACTATGTTTAATAAATATGAATTGTTTTCTGTGTTTGCTTTGAGTAGTATTGCAAGTACATCTAGAAACTAAAGTCTTGGTGTACTCTTAGTTAGTTTTTTTCCTTAAATGGAAGTGTTTGGTTAAATACCATGAAAAGACCACAAAAAGACTTTTCAAAGGCTTTTTTAAGCTGTTTCATACCAAATAAAACAACAATTATGTTTCATTATACTAAATCTGTGTTTTAATTACTTGTAAATTTCACAAAATGTCATTGACAATCACTCTGCAGATATTCCTGTTACCCGGACATCAGGATGGGTTCTTTGCCAAAACTAGACAGCTAGAACTGAAGTAGAAAAAAGTGCCAAATATGAAAAAATAAGATTAGGTATGACCAAAATTTACATTTGGGAGATTGAAGTAACAATTTAGAGTATTTAAAAGCAATAATTTAACTTAAAAATCCAATTACAAACATTTTAACACTTGTTTCATAGATGAAGGACCTGTAATCATGAAAACTTGTCTAGTATATTCTTTAAATAAAGAAACGCAAAGCGCTATGTAAAAATAAATGAATACCTTCATGCGGTCAGATTATTGGAGTGTTAAAATACTAGAAAAGTGCTTATCTACCACTTGTTCTACAACTTAACATGGGGAGCACAGCTAAAAAAAACCACTCCGTCAAAGGGAGGTAATCCATTTTTTTCATATGATTTTATACATTATGAGAAGAAATATGTGTAAAATGTGATGTAAATGGGGAGAATATTCATGCCTTTCATTGATATCATAACTCTCAAGTGTAATTTCTATTGTTTCTTTCAATCTGGACACAAAACTGATTTTTAAAATATACTTCATGCTTCTCTCACTGTACACTGAGTGCATCCTGGATAGCCGCAGTTAAAGATAGAAATTTGTGTAAAAAACAGCTTTAAATGGTTCCAAAATCCTTCCTTTACATGAACATTTACAGGAAATGAGTTTTGTGATTATTGTGTGGCCTTGGACAAGTACAGTGAAAAAGTGCATATTTTCCTATAGGGGTAAATTCAGTAAAAAATCTCCCATTGACTTTAATGCTAATCTATGTGTGGAAATAAATTTATACCTGATTTACCTTTAGAAATTAAAATCTTTCATATATCATTCATGAAAGTACAAATGTAGCCCTATCTTTTGCAACAATAAAAACATAGGGTCATGCGGCATTTTTGGGCATTCACATGGCCTTGTTTACAAACAATGTAGATTCGCACTGAATTCCCATACTGACCCCCATTACTTTTCAACCCTGAAGGGAAAAAAATTAGTACATTCAGCATTTATTTTTTATTTTTTTTCAACTCTAGTTTTGATCCATCTACCAAAAAATATTTATTACAAACATTATCTGCCAATCAGAAGACCATATAACTTCAGTGTTATACAGAAAGCTCTCCCCTAAATGGGCGGTCCCTGATGACGTATATTTATTTACTGAATTTACCCCTATAAGAGACTTCTTTACTTCTTTTCCATCTTTTTTTGTAATAAACATGTAATGTATCCAATTTTCAAGTTCCAGTTTCAATACCACCTTCAAAACTGCTGAATTTGTGAAGATAGAGCAAAATTTATACTACAGCCCATACTGCGGCCAATGTATATTTGGTATATACAGTTGGGCATTGACTGTTTTTAAAAGAATGGTGTAAAATACTATGTTTAATAAATATGAATTGTTTTCTGTGTTTGCTTTGAGTAGTATTGCAAGTACATCTAGAAACTAAAGTCTTGGTGTACTCTTAGTTAGTTTTTTTCCTTAAATGGAAGTGTTTGGTTAAATACCATGAAAAGACCACAAAAAGACTTTTCAAAGGCTTTTTTAAGCTGTTTCATACCAAATAAAACAACAATTATGTTTCATTATACTAAATCTGTGTTTTAATTACTTGTAAATTTCACAAAATGTCATTGACAATCACTCTGCAGATATTCCTGTTACCCGGACATCAGGATGGGTTCTTTGCCAAAACTAGACAGCTAGAACTGAAGTAGAAAAAAGTGCCAAATATGAAAAAATAAGATTAGGTATGACCAAAATTTACATTTGGGAGATTGAAGTAACAATTTAGAGTATTTAAAAGCAATAATTTAACTTAAAAATCCAATTACAAACATTTTAACACTTGTTTCATAGATGAAGGACCTGTAATCATGAAAACTTGTCTAGTATATTCTTTAAATAAAGAAACGCAAAGCGCTATGTAAAAATAAATGAATACCTTCATGCGGTCAGATTATTGGAGTGTTAAAATACTAGAAAAGTGCTTATCTACCACTTGTTCTACAACTTAACATGGGGAGCACAGCTAAAAAAAACCACTCCGTCAAAGGGAGGTAATCCATTTTTTTCATATGATTTTATACATTATGAGAAGAAATATGTGTAAAATGTGATGTAAATGGGGAGAATATTCATGCCTTTCATTGATATCATAACTCTCAAGTGTAATTTCTATTGTTTCTTTCAATCTGGACACAAAACTGATTTTTAAAATATACTTCATGCTTCTCTCACTGTACACTGAGTGCATCCTGGATAGCCGCAGTTAAAGATAGAAATTTGTGTAAAAAACAGCTTTAAATGGTTCCAAAATCCTTCCTTTACATGAACATTTACAGGAAATGAGTTTTGTGATTATTGTGTGGCCTTGGACAAGTACAGTGAAAAAGTGCATATTTTCCTATAGGGGTAAATTCAGTAAAAAATCTCCCATTGACTTTAATGCTAATCTATGTGTGGAAATAAATTTATACCTGATTTACCTTTAGAAATTAAAATCTTTCATATATCATTCATGAAAGTACAAATGTAGCCCTATCTTTTGCAACAATAAAAACATAGGGTCATGCGGCATTTTTGGGCATTCACATGGCCTTGTTTACAAACAATGTAGATTCGCACTGAATTCCCATACTGACCCCCATTACTTTTCAACCCTGAAGGGAAAAAAATTAGTACATTCAGCATTTATTTTTTATTTTTTTTCAACTCTAGTTTTGATCCATCTACCAAAAAATATTTATTACAAACATTATCTGCCAATCAGAAGACCATATAACTTCAGTGTTATACAGAAAGCTCTCCCCTAAATGGGCGGTCCCTGATGACGTATATTTATTTACTGAATTTACCCCTATAAGAGACTTCTTTACTTCTTTTCCATCTTTTTTTGTAATAAACATGTAATGTATCCAATTTTCAAGTTCCAGTTTCAATACCACCTTCAAAACTGCTGAATTTGTGAAGATAGAGCAAAATTTATACTACAGCCCATACTGCGGCCAATGTATATTTGGTATATACAGTTGGGCATTGACTGTTTTTAAAAGAATGGTGTAAAATACTATGTTTAATAAATATGAATTGTTTTCTGTGTTTGCTTTGAGTAGTATTGCAAGTACATCTAGAAACTAAAGTCTTGGTGTACTCTTAGTTAGTTTTTTTCCTTAAATGGAAGTGTTTGGTTAAATACCATGAAAAGACCACAAAAAGACTTTTCAAAGGCTTTTTTAAGCTGTTTCATACCAAATAAAACAACAATTATGTTTCATTATACTAAATCTGTGTTTTAATTACTTGTAAATTTCACAAAATGTCATTGACAATCACTCTGCAGATATTCCTGTTACCCGGACATCAGGATGGGTTCTTTGCCAAAACTAGACAGCTAGAACTGAAGTAGAAAAAAGTGCCAAATATGAAAAAATAAGATTAGGTATGACCAAAATTTACATTTGGGAGATTGAAGTAACAATTTAGAGTATTTAAAAGCAATAATTTAACTTAAAAATCCAATTACAAACATTTTAACACTTGTTTCATAGATGAAGGACCTGTAATCATGAAAACTTGTCTAGTATATTCTTTAAATAAAGAAACGCAAAGCGCTATGTAAAAATAAATGAATACCTTCATGCGGTCAGATTATTGGAGTGTTAAAATACTAGAAAAGTGCTTATCTACCACTTGTTCTACAACTTAACATGGGGAGCACAGCTAAAAAAAACCACTCCGTCAAAGGGAGGTAATCCATTTTTTTCATATGATTTTATACATTATGAGAAGAAATATGTGTAAAATGTGATGTAAATGGGGAGAATATTCATGCCTTTCATTGATATCATAACTCTCAAGTGTAATTTCTATTGTTTCTTTCAATCTGGAC
>NW_026963680.1:0-23133 GCF_036588685.1 Mytilus trossulus | reverse complement strand
CGGTATATAGACTACGCTGATATTTATGCTCACTGACATTGGGTGTCTTCTTATGGGTCCGCTGTGTCTTTTGGGTCTCTAATATATTTTAAGTTCCTTCTATGAGAGGCTCTAGTAAGCCAGCGAGGGGTTGTATTTAGTGGGGGTTTATGTGGTGAAATAGACTGAGCAGGTACCCGAGACCTTTATCCAGGAAGGAAGCATGTTTATAGCCAATTGCCATTTGTGTGAACTAACCTTATAACACGTGTATCACTTATATTTATAAGAAATCGCGTAATCAATAATTTAAAGTCATGTTAATAGATGTTTTTTCTAGATTTGATGCTCACAGCTATAACTTAATTTGGTTGTCTATGCCGTTATGGTTGCTGTCTTCTATAGTGCCAATAACCGTGCTATTTAGAGACGTGTACACTAAGGGTAGAAGTACGAGCTCTTTTCGGAGTTTGGTGCTATCCTTTACTTATTCGATGATTCGATTGAACGGAAAGGGACTAAAGCTATCTGGGTTTCCTCTAGTAATAAGGGGTCTGTTCATGATAATTCTGATACTAAATCTGTCTGGAAACTTTCCATTCTTTTTCCCTGTAAGAGGGCAGTTTGTGTTCGGGTTCTCCTTTGCTTTGTCTATTTGAACTTGTTTAGTTTTATCTAGTCTTTTATGCAGATTTGAGCAGGGGTTGATGAGTCTCGTTCCAACAGGTTGCCCGTTAATCCTTGTGCCTTTTATAGTAGTGGTTGAGCTAATTAGTGGCATACTTCGCCCTTTAACATTAGTTTTACGTCTGACACTAAATCTGGGAGCTGGTAAAGTAATTCTAACTATATGCAGGAGAGAGTTAGTAGTTAGCTGGTTAAATAGCAGAAGGCTGCTTACAGGAGTTGGGGGTATTAAAGGGTTAATAATGGGCGGAGGTGTTTTTGGAGCCGCTGAAGTTGCAATCGCGTGTATTCAGTGTTATATTTTTTGTGTCTTATTGTGTCTCTATACGGAGGATCATAGAAGGTAGGTAGTTTTAAAAGCTTTGCTGAAGCGACGGCCTTGTAAGTCGTAGAAAACTATGTGTTTTAAAGCTATGATTTGAATAAAATTCCTAGGAGTTTTCTTAATAAGTATAGGCTGTTTTGTAATCTTCCGTATAAACAAACACCTTTTGTGTTTATTTGTAGGGCTTGAATAATAAGACTAGGCTTATTGTTTGTAACCCATGTGTTTCTAATAAATCAGTTTTGGTTAATTTTACTAATTCTATGTTTAGCTGTTTGCGAAGCCAGAATTTGCTTGGCCCTTCTGGTTATGGTGATGCGACTATGCGGAGACGATTTGATGTCAAGGTTACTAAGAGATGGCTCGTAAAAATAGTATCATACAATTAAAAAGTAACTTAGGGTTACTTTTACTGATTCTGATTGGATACTTATTTATTCTTAGAGGGAGGACCTTTGGAAAAGCTTATTTATTGGAAGTTACTGTTTGAGAGAGTAATTGTCTCTCATTTAGCTTCAGAGTTCTACTAGATAGCGTAAGAATAGTCTTTGTTGGGACGGTTTTGGTAATTAGAGGAAGTGTAGCAACCTACTGCAAGTGGTATATAGCTGGAGAGCCATACTACAAGCGGTTTATGGGATTAGTATGGTTGTTTGTGCTGTCTATAGTGTTTATAATCTTAGTTCCTAATTTAGTAATACTTTTAATTGGTTGAGACGGGCTAGGGCTCACCTCATTCCTATTAGTGGCTTATTACCAGAACAATAAGAGGTTATCTGCGGCTATGTTGACAGCTTTGACTAATCGAATTGGGGATGTTTTTGTACTTTTAGAGTTTCTATTTTTTAAGAGAAGGGGGGTGGTTAATTTATATATACCACCCAGTGCAGACATGGGTTAATTTAGGGTTTGTGGTAGTTCTTGCAGGTATAACTAAAAGCGCACAAATGCCGTTTTGCGCATGGCTACCTGCTGCCATGGCGGCACCCACACCGGTCTCCTCTTTGGTGCATTCTTCGACATTGGTGACAGCTGGGGTTTATTTGATTCTTCGCTCTTTTTATATTATCAGAGCTAATCCCTTTGTGACTCAAATACTTATAGTCTTAAGACTATTTACTCTAATATTAGCGGGGTCAAGGGCTGTGTTTGCGTTTGACCTAAAAAAGGTAATCGCACTCTCGACTTTGAGGCAGTTAAGGTTAATAATATTCTCGATTTCAATCCTTCTTCCGTCTGTAGCTTTTTTTCATTTAGTAACCCATGCGGTATTTAAAGCTTTGTTGTTTCTAGGCGCAGGGGGTGTTATTCATAGAAACCAAAGAATCCAAGATATCCGGGGGTTAAGAAGCTTGTGGCAAGGATTACCGGTAAGAATGGGTGCAATAAACGGTTGCAATTGTGTCCTTGAGAGGGGCCCCGTTTATAAGAAGGGTTTTTCTCTAAAGACCTAATAATTGAGCTAAGAATGATAGACAGAAGAATAACTTATGGGTGCTATTTATTAGAGCTAACAGGTTTAATCTTCACTTCTTTTTATAGGGCACGGATTGTATTTAGAGTAATACTTGGGTCTAATTACGTTAATAGCAGAAGTTTGCGGATTAATGAGCACTTAAATATACAAACTCCTTTTCTTAGCCTGTATATTGGGGCTATTATCTTAGGAGGGGTATTAGGGAGGAAAATAGAGAGGTTTGGGTTTGTAGTAGTTCTTGAGAAATATGAGAGAGTCAGAGTATTTCTTATTCCCTTTGTAGGGTTAATTTTGTGATGAGGAGTGCTTAGAAAATTAGGGTCTAAGCCTTGGTCGTCAGCCAAACTATTAAGATTCTTTTTGAGAATGTGGCTCATAGAGAGGCTAACCTCCCACCCCAGAAAAATGGCCTTCTTTAAGGGGTCCAGGATGGTAGCTCAAAGTCTGGATCAAGGTTGACTAGAGCTATTGGGCCCTCAAGGTGCCCATAAGGGACTAGGTCAACTCAGCTGTTTGAATGAAATTGTTCAGAAAAATTATTTTACCTACCAGCTGGTAGTATGAGGGCTGGTGGTAGCGGGGGGCGTAAGCTTAATTATGTTTATATAATGAGAGTTATAGTCATATGTGTAATTTTGATGGCTGTGTTTTCGATTGTCTTAATTGCCAAGCAACCTATTTCTTTAGGGCTAGTGCTATTGAGGGGGTCTATAATTGCATGTGTGGAGGTTGCACTGGAGGTTAGAAGGTTGTTAGGGTTCTTATTGTTCCTAACTTACGTTAGGGGTGTAATAGTCCTGTTCTTGTATGTTTTAAGGATCTACCCCAATGAAGTGTATCGTTTTAATCTAGAGTTTATGGTTCTCGTCAGAAGGTGTTGTGCCAGAGCGGTCCTTATGGGTCTTATGAATTACGAGTACAGAGAAATTAGCGGGTCTTTGTTTCTAAGTTTCATGGCTGAAAGAAGCGGGTTAAGGTTATATATCCTAATAGCTGGTGTGTTACTGTTTGTAATATTAGTGGTGTCGTATTTGTGCATAAAAACCATGGTGCCTTTACGAAGAGTAAAATAAACCTAAAATAGAAGATACAGTAGCTTAATTAAAGCGTCTCATTGAAAATGAGGAAGATGGATACTTTAGTACCTTGTGTCAAATCTGTAGGAGGGTTTGATTATGGCCCTAAATTTATGGGCAAAATGCTTCTCATGATTCTAAATGCGGGCTTGAACAAATTAAGTGCAAGTTCAACATCAGTGGGGAAAATTGGTTAATAAAGGAAACTTTAACCCAGCTTTTTGACAAATTCGGGGTCAATTGATGAATGCCAGCAGCCGCGGTTAGATTCAGTTCGAATATAAATTTAAGCGGATTGGTTAGAGTCAATGTTGTGTTATAAAACTATAAAAAAACTATAGGTGCAGTGTAATGTTAACGGTTTTTTGTGGTTATATTCCTAAAGTTTTAGTGAGCTTCTAACGAATCTATGAAGTGAAACCAGGATTAGATACCCTGTTATCCATAGTTTAAAACAAAAGTTCCTCTTAACTAAACATTTGGTTGTCAAAGAGAAATAAATAGGCGGTGTCTGAGATAGAAAACAGGGGATCCTGGGTGTTAAAGGATAACCCACCTACATTTGAGCCTTGTCTTATTAGTGCGTGTGTATGGTTGTTTACTCTAATATGGTGAGTGTCCGGGTAAAATTTTTGGTTATTACTGAAGCTAACTCTTATTTTACTTGCTGAGTTCGGTAAGGTAAGTTACTTTTAGTTAGGTGCAGCTACTAGAATTGGCTATATGCCCATGTAGCACAACTTCAAAAATAATTCAGATTGACATGCAGCTTATGACAAGGTTAATCTGGGATACAGATGTAACTTAAGCAATAATTCAAAGATTGAGCTACTAAAAGGTAGCTCAACTAAGTAGACAAATAAGATAAGAAAACTTGCCTTTGAAGAAGGACTTGTAAGTAAGGGTTAAAAATAAAATTACCCTGAATACAATCAGATGAGTACTAATCGCCCGTCGCTCGCGGGGAAACCTGTGAAAAGTCGTAACAAGGTAGCAGTAACGGAAGTTGCTGCTAGGCTATAATATGCATATATAGTAAATAATATTATATTTGCCTTCCAAGCAAAAGTTCTAATGAAATTAGTGTATGCTGGCCAAATAGTTTAAGCTAAAACGTTGAGCTGTTAATTCAAAATCGCAGTAATTTGCTTTGGCTTGCTTAAGTAGTTTAGGGAAAACATAAGATTTTCATTCTTAAGTCAGATAGTATTTCTCTTAAGTTGTGCTTAGTAGTTAATGTTAATATAACTGAGAACTGCAAATTCTCCATAGTCTAGTTAGGCCTAAGCTTAGTGCCACGTGGGGGATGATCCAGTTGCTTTGATGAAGCAAAGTTCAAAAGTAGTTTTTTGGCACTTAGAACTTCGAAGCGTTATAAAGAAAAATTGTAGTAAGTAGGGCTTTGATTCCTAAAGAAAAAGTTAATCTTCTTCTTCATAAATAAGTTAAAAGTAGTTAATATATAACTTAGAATTGTCAGTTCTAGATTCCTCTTACTGAGGCTTTTTATAATTTATCTTTTTTAAAGAGACGTGCATAATTGTTTTGTGAAAAGTGCACTTGAATTAAAATAGTATAAATAAATTTTAGTACCTTTTGCATAAGGGTTTTTCAAGACAAGTTTAAGAATTTAATTTTCCCGAATAAAAGAGAGTTATTTTTTTGAGTTAAGAAATCGTGGCAGAGATTTAATTAAACTAAAGAATAGCGGCTAGATACTATTCGCGCTTTTAGATATCTGGTTGGCTTAAAAAGATGTGTAAGCATTTTCCTTAACTATTTAAGGGGTAAAATTTTTTGGGTTAAGCTGAAAAATACTAAAATTGATGTTAAAAAAAAATTGGGTTTCTATAGGCTTTAAACTGGCTATTAGATATTAGTGTATTTTAACTAAAACCAGATGGGGAAAAAAGATTAATTGGGTTATTCATTTACTTTAAAATAAGCCTATGGTTGTAGGACCAGTGACTATGATAAAAACGAGTAAAAATATTATTTATTTGGTATTACTATTTTGTTTTACCTTAAAAAACTAAAGGCTAAATAAAAGTTTTTAAACGAATTCGGCAAACTAAACTTCTCGACTGTTTAACAAAAACATTTCCTTTTGATGTAAGTAAAAGGTAGTCCCTGCCCAGTGCAACTAGAGTAATGTTTGTTGTAAACGGCGGCGTTAACGTGAGCGTCCTAAGGTAGCGCGATAATTTGCCTTTCAATTGAAGGATGGTATGAAAGGGTTAACGAAGAAGGTGCTGTGTCTGAAAATTTAATTTAAACTAACTTTAAGGTGAAGAGGCCTTTATGTAAAAGAAGGACGACAAGACCCTATGAAGCTTTATCTTAATTGGAGTTTTTGGCTCTTATACGATTTTGATGGGAGATCAGTGAAAATAAGTCTTTCACTATTATATAAATCTAACTCGTATTTCCTAACTTTATATGTGTGGCTAGCTACTCTAGGGATAACAGCGCAATTTCTCCCGAAAGATGGTATTGGAGGGGAAGATTGCGACCTCGATGTTGGCTTTAGATATCCTAGAGGCGTAGAAGCTTCTAATGGTGGGTCTGTTCGCCCTTTAAAATCTAACATGAGCTGAGTTCAGAACGGCGTGAGCTAGTTCAGTTTCTATCCTCTTTTAAAAATGAGCTAATTTTGTACGAAAGGACTTTTTCGCTAAAGCAACGCTTTGCCCTGGCTCTGTCATTGCTTAAATAATGCTACGCAATAAACTGATTAGTTTATAAAAAGGGTTGCCTTTTATGAAGCTGAAGGCCAATTAGTGGCGGTAGGGCGTGTCGTTGGTTCTTGTTAAAATTAGTATTGCTATTTTATTAAAAAATAGGGTTAAAACGGGTTGCAAATTAGGTAAAAAATAAAACAGTCTATTAATGCAGCCAAAAAGCAGCAATCACCCACCTAAAGAATAAAACAAGGGTTCTAAAAAGGCGGTGTGTAATGGATTTGTGCTAGTAACAGACAAAAAAAAACCAAACACTGTGGAAACCCTTAAGAATGAGGTTTTATAGTGTACCGCATTTCCTGTTACCGGCCGGTACAGTGACCGCAAGGCCTGTTCTCCTGTCCTTTTACACGGAAACCCTGTTGCTGATGCATGTAAAAAGCCCTTAGTTAAGATAACTTATAAGTCAAAGTAAAACTTAATTTTACTTGACATTGTGTATTTTATTGAAAATCTAGTTGCGAATGCCCATACCTGTCCAAACTTGTTTTAGATTATGCTTTACAACCTGTTGTAGATAAGGTTTTGAACCCTTTACAGTGAGTAAGCATTTTTCAGAGTCATGTGAGACTTAACCTAATTAGTGGTAGAAAAAAACAAACTTAAACCTAAATTCTAAAGCTATTTGCTTCCTGTGGTTAATTGTAAACTGCAGGAGAAATGGATCTAAGGTGTTAATTTTTTTCGTTTGCCCTAATTTTGGTTGCTCATGTGATTTTTTGGGTTTGAAAACTAGACTATCTGTATCTTAAAATCAAAAAATAAATAGAAATCAAGTCATATGAAAGTTCCCAAAGCGTAATTCATGGGTCACTTAAAGTCTAAGCAAAAAAGTAAATCAAAAATAAAATAAAATCAAAATGACACACTAATGCCTGGGGGGGCTGATCTGGAGGGGAGGAAATAGGAAAGCAGGTTAAATAGAGGTGACAAAAATGTGGTGTGCAGCAACAAAATGAAGCTAAATAAAATTGTGAAACGTAGAAGCGTGAGCTTGTAAACAAGGTTGTGAGCGTCTTAAAAAGTAAGTGTTAACAATAGTATGTAATATTAACACGCCTAAAAGGGGGTTAGGTGGGTTATAAACTTACAAAGACTACAAGTGATGAAGTTTATGTCTGGTCCTGAGGTCCCTTTTAAGTGAGTTAGTTTCGTATAAAAGGTTTTTAAGCAAAGCAATGTTCTGTCACAGATCTGAGTGCTATAGACAATATTGTATAGGGCCTTTTTATGTAAATAAACGTGGCGTTAGGCTGTTAAATGTGCTGGTTATAGGATGGTTACATAGCAATAATTACTATATTTGCCTTCTGGTGGCAAAAATTTTAATGAAATTAGTGTACGCTGGGTGAATAAATTAAGCTAGAATGTTGAGCTGTTAATTGAAAATCCCAGTAATTTGCTTAGGGTATAAGATTCTTATTCTCAAGCCAGATAGCCTGTCTCTTAAGTTGTGTTTAGTTGCTAATGTTAATATAACTGAGAGCTACAAATTCTTCCTAGCTTAGTTGTACGTGGGGGGATGGCCCAGTTGCTTTGATGAAGCTAAGCTCAAAAGTAGTTTATTGCTCTGAGGTGTTATAAAGAAGTATTATAGTACGTAGGACTTTGATTCCTAAAGAAAAAGTTAAAGCTTTTCTTTATAAACAATTTAAGAGGAGTTAATTAGTTTTAGGCTCATCTCACTGAGGTTTTTTAGAATTTATCTTTCTAAAGAAATGCACACGATTGCCTCATAAAAAGCTTACTTGAAGTAAAGTGGGGCAAATAAATTTTAGTACTTCTTGCATAAGGGTAAAGCGAAGAGGCCTGTGTGTAAAAGAAGAGCAACAAGACCCTGCGAAGCTTTATTTTAATTGAAGTTTTTGGGTTTGTTAACCCAAAAGCTTATGCATAGCTTTAAGGTCTCTTTTAAGCGAGCGAGTTTTTAGCTAAAGCAATACTTTGTGACGGATCTGTAATGACATAAATAATATTGTATAATAGGCTGATTAACTTATAAAAAGGGTTCTTTTTATGTAAATGAGTGTGTTGCTTAGTGATAGATTGTTGAATGTGTTGGGCACTAGAGAGGCTGTATGAGAGTGGCTTAGGCAGGGGTTTGCTGCAAAAAAAGGCTTACTGTTAAGGGGTGTGTGAGATGGTTTTTTTTCATATAAAAACTGAGTGTTTAGAATAGACGTTGGAGGAGGGGACTTATGTCAGGGCGGAGGGGGTGACACTGTTAGGGTGCTCCCATTACCTGAAACTATTTCAGCTGTTGGAGATGCTGTTGTGAATGGTGTCGCTGAAGTTGTTCCTGATAATCAGGAGGAAGGGGGCCCCCATGCTGAGGGTGGCTATGTTCCTTTAGAAGAACAAATAGCTGTTGTGGAGCCTGAAGTCCCAGCTAATGTCTGTCAGCCAGTCGAGCAGAGAAATGTGGTTGTAAGTGAAGAAGACAGTGTTCCTGATGTTAGTAAAGACGGGGTCAGTAGTTATTAATGCTCATAGTTAAAGTTTATTGGTGTATTAATAGTTATAATTTATTAAAATAATCCATAAGATAAGCAAAATTACAGTTAATTCGTTTATTGTTAGGCTGTTATGGTCTATTTAAAAACTGGTCAATACGGGTCTCCTTACACCTAATTAACTTGGTTTTAGTGTATGCTTGAAAGGCTACAAAGCCTTTGCGGGGAGTAAGCATTCTTCAGGACCACATGAGATTCAACCTAATTATTGGCAGAGAAAGTGGTGAATTTGACCCTTAAATTCTAAGTTACTTGGGCTCTATAGCTAATTGTAAGCTGTAGGATAATGGGGATTTGAGACGTTTATTTCCTCATTTACCCCAGCTCTGGTTGCTCATGTGGTTTTCGGTTCGAAAACGAGGCGTGTATCTTAAAAATAAAAAAATTTTTGAAGCGTAAGTTGTTGGTCGCTTTAAGTCTAATTAAAAATAAAGTAAAAATGGAGCAAAAACAAAGTTGGACACTTAACACTTTGGGTGTCTTCAGAGGTGTAAAAAGGGGGGTCCAAGCTTATGTGTACTCATAAAAAAATGCGGTGTGCGGGGGGTTTGTGCCTGTATATATAACAAAAATTCATGAGGTGGCCGAGGAAGAGGTGGTGAGCTGTAAACTCATAAACAAGGTGTAGGCCTTTCTTATGAGATGGTTGGTAACAATACTGTGAATAATATTAACACGCCTAAGAGGGTTGGTCCGTGACGAAGTACTAATAAGTTGGTGAAGATTATGAATGACAGGTTCTATGATTTGCCTTGTCCTGTAAACTTAAACGCTTGGTGAAGGTTTGGCTCTATACTAGGCTTGTGCCTAATTATCCAACTTCTAAGGGGTCTTTTATTGTCAACTCATTATACTGCTCATGAAGACATGGCATTCGATTCTGTAGTACATATTATGCGTAATGTGGAAAAAGGATGAATGTTGCGTAATATTCATGCAAATGGGTCCTCTATGTTTTTTATCTGTATTTATGCGCACATTGCTCGTGGGCTGTATTATGGGTCTTATTTAGATAAGACAGTGTGGTATTTTGGGGTGCATTTGTTTTTGTTAACTATGGCGGAGGCTTTCCTCGGTTACACTTTGCCTTGGGGGCAAATGTCATATTGGGGGGCTACTGTTATTACTAATATACTTAGAGTGATCCCCGTAGTAGGAGAGAGTATGCTCCGCTATGTATGAGGGGGTTGGACCGTGTGTAATGCAACTCTAAAGCGGTTTTATACTTTACACTTTCTCTTACCGTTTGTGATAGTGGCGGTTGTTTTTTTACACCTGTTTTTTTTACATGAGAAAGGGAGTAATAACCCTTTGGGTATTGAAAGAGGTACTATGTGTGTGCCCTTCCACCCCTTCTATACTATTAAAGATCTTTTTGGTTATGTTTGCTTTAGGTTCTTTTTTATATATTTAGTGTGTGTGGATCCTGAGCTGTTAGGGAATCATTTAAACTATTGGCCTGCTAATCCTATAAAAACGCCAATCCATGTTCAGCCTGAGTGGTATTTTATGTTTGCTTATGCAATCCTTCGTTCAATTCCTCATAAAGCGGGGGGGGTATATGTTATGTTTTTGTCGATTGTAGTATTATACCTAATTCCTAGTCTTCACAGAGGTAAGTATCGAAGTTTATGTTTTTACCCGTTTAATCAAGTAGTGTTTTGAGTGTTGGTTGGTAGGTTTATTAGGTTAACATGGATTGGTGCTCGCCCAGTGCGGGAGCCTTATATCATTTTGGGGCAGTGTCTTTCAGTCATTTATTTCTCTAGGTTGTTATTAAACCCTCTTTCTTTGTGGGTGTGGGACAAGCTGCTTGAATACCCTAAATTCTGTAGGAGTCGTCCTGTAGACCTGAAATGGTTTAAGTTTTTAGCTTATTTCAAGTTATTAAAATTAGTAAATCGCGAAAGTAGCGCACGTGAGTGGGCTAATAAGTGTAGAAAAATATAAATATGTCTTTTTACGGGAGTCGATATTTTGGTGATATTGTCCATGGGGAACTAGGGAAAGACCTGTTCCGGTACCATGGTTTTGTGATGATAGTAGCAGTGGCTGTGTTGGTCTTTGTTATATATATAGGATGCGTAATCCTTCTTACTAAATTTTCTTATCGCCATTTCTTGAACCGTCAACGATTAGAATTTTGATGGACTATTGTGCCAATGTTGATGTTAGTAGGGTTGTGGTTTCCTTCTATAATTAACCTATATTATATAGAAGAAGTAAAACGGCCCCGGTGAAATTTTAAGGCGATTGGGAAACAATGGTACTGATCTTACGAATTTTGTCGCAATTTAGACACTCCAAGCTCTAGAGAAAGCGCTGAAAGAATTTCGTGTTATACAATTGATTCTTACATAGAAGACCAGCAGGAGACATTTAGAAAAGGAGGGTATCGTTTGTTGGATGTTGATAACCGGATGGTGGCTCCAGCAGATGTGCAAATAACTGCTTTTGTAAGAAGGTCTGATGTGCTCCATTCGTTGCACTCCCTAAGTTACTAATTAAAGTAGATGCCATCCCAGGTCGAATTAATCGGCTTCCTATAAAAGCTTCCCAGTGTAGAATTATTTACGGGCAGTGTTCTGAAATTTGCGGGGTTAACCATAGATTTATACCGATTGTGATTGAGTTTATTCCTGAGGAAATATTTTGTCATATGGTTGGAAGCTCTTAACTAAAATAAAAAATAAGCTAAAGCTTTTAAGAAGCGTTAAACTTTTAATTTAATGAACTTGTACAATGGGCAAGTAGCTTTTAGTGATAAGGTGTCTAATATTAGGATATAGGGCTCATGCCCCTAAGGCGCCGTGAGTAGTGGCTCTTATCTTTGTGAGAGCTGGCAGAGCTAATGCGTTTGATTTAGGATCAATTCATAAGTATATATACTTGCTTTCATGGCACAAGCTGGCAGACCTAATGCATACGATTTAAGCTCGTCTTATAAGATATACTCTTGTTTGTGTGTGAATTACAAAGCTAAGCCCAGTCTCATTATGGTTAGTGTCGAGTGTCTAATTTAGACTCTAAGGAGAGTAGCTGTTTTCTTTGGAGCCTCTATCCTATTAAGCCTTTGTCAAGTGTCAGCGGACTCTTTTACTCCCTTGGGGTCGACTAAGCTGCACTGGTGGACTGAGTAGGCGTGGTTGTTGGTTGTTATCCCTTTTGTAGGGGTGCTTCTCGCTGTGGGCTTCTATACTTTGTTGGAACGTAAAAATTTTGGCTATCATTATAATCCGAAAGGGTCCATCCAAGGTGAGTTATATAGGGATCTTGCAGCCTTTTAGTGACGCAGGTAAGTTGTTATGTAAAGAGTTTATTGTGCCTACACGTGCTAACGTAGGGCCCTTCATTTTGGCTCCTGCACTAATATTAACTATCAGTTTACTTGGATGGCTTTTATACCCGTATAAGTCGGCTGAAGTGTTTTATGTTTTCGGGGTGATTCTGTTTATAGTTATTACTAGAGTCAGGGTTTACGGGGTAATAATATCCGGATGGGCTTCTAACTCTAAATACTCTTTGCTAGGTGCAGTTCGTGCGATGGCGCAAAAGAATTTCTTATGAGATCCCTATAGGATTTATCTTCTTTTGTGTGGTGCTGTGCTCGGGTGTGTTTATGTTTCAAGAAATTAGGGTGTTCCAACAAAGGTCCTTTTTTTTCTTTTTTCCTTTGTGCGTAGTTATAGTTGTCTGAATGCTGTGTATGCTAGGCTGAAACTAATCGGGCGCCATTTGATTTTGTGGAAGGAGAGTCGGAAATAGTGTCAGGATACAACGTGGAGTACAGCGGAGGGGGGTTTGCAGTTATATTTATTGCGGAGTACTCTAGTATTCTTCTCAGAAGGGTTATAAGGGCGGCGATATTTTTCGGGGGAAATGAAGCGTTGATCGGGGGTCTTTATGATGGCTTTTGCGGTCTTCTTTGTGGTTATTCGTGCTTCTTTACCTCGTTTACGTTATGATAAGTTAATGAGTTTGTGTTGGACTGTTCTTCTATGTGTCATACTTATGGCTAGTGTGTGTGTAGTAGTTCTAGTTAGGGTGTATGTAAGATAATATAAACTAGTATAATTCATTTACACTGAATGTGTCAGATAAAGTCTGTCTTACTTATGGTTTAAAAGGTTGGCAATTAGACTTATTGCATTGATTATTATAAAAAACCTAAATATGAGTGTCATTGGGTTAAGCGTTCTAACTATTCTAAGTATGGGCGCCACAAGAGTCGCGATAGGGGGGGTAGAGTTGAACGGGTTGTACACCACAGACTTTGTAATAGGGTTAATGGTTACACTAACTCTATTTGTAGCAATTCTTTCCTACCTAAGGAGGGTTAAGATCCACCGGAAAGCAAGATTTAATTTAATAATTATTCAGAAGTCAGCCTAATTTTAGTGATAAGATTCAGGGTGAGGAGGTTCTTTCTTTTTTTTTTTTTTTTTGAAAGTGTGCTAGCCCCTCTGTTGTTATTAATTGTAGGCTGAGGCTATCAGCCAGAGCGTTTACAGGCAGGGGGGTATATAGTAATCTATACGGTGTTCCGGATCTCTTTTTTTCTTATGGGGGGTAAGAGAACTCTATATTAGAGGGTTGAGGAGGAGGATAAGTTCTGTGGTAAGGCTAGTAAAAAAAAGGGGAATGAGATTTGTGATGGCTATACATTCTAGGGTTTCTTATCAAGCTACCAATATATCCATTTCACCTGTGACTACCTAAGGCTCACGTAGAGGCCCCAGTAGCCGGTTCGATGCTATTGGCCGGGGGTGGTACTAAAATTAGGAGGGTACGGGCTGCTTCGATTTATAATAGTTATACAAATAAGGCTTAGAAGCGTTTTTTTTTGTGCTGCTACTAGTGGTGAACTTGGCAGGAGGTGTCTACGCAGGATTAGCGTGTGTACGGCAAGTGGACCTAAAATGTTTGGTAGCATATTCCTCTGTAGCGCATATGAGGCTTGTGCTATTAGGAAGTGCTTAGCAACACGGTATTAGGGGTAGTGGGGGCCATTATTATTATGATCGGGCATTGGGTTGTGTTCATCAGGTTTGTTCAGGTATGTGAATGCTATCTATAAGATGAGGCACTCGCGTCTGCTAGTAATAAATAAAGGGGGCTTGTTAGTCTGCCAAAGTCTAGTCTTAATGTGTTTCCTGTTAAGATCAAGCAACATAGCAGCCCCTCCTAGTCTAAACTTATTTGGGGAAATCCTCGTTTTCGGCGTGGGAGGGTGAATAAGTGGAGTGTTCCTGCTTATCCTGGGTCTGATAAGCTTTATTAGGGCATGTTTTAGACTATACCTATATGGAAGTTGTTGTCACGGGAAGGGGGTGTCACACAGGGAGTCCTTAAACTTGAGAAGAGTTTGTGATGTTTTTGTTCTGGCGGCTCATTGGATACCGCTGAACTTTATGTTTATGTTTATACCCTAAACAATGAATCGTAATCCTTATTCTCGTTACTATGTACCAGGTCCAAGTCCGTGGCCCTTTTTTGTGGCTATCTCGGCAAACGGAATAGCGGTAGGGTTAATTTTGTGACTGCATCGAACTCCCAGATTTCTATTAATAGGAATGAGGTTGGGGGTGTATACTATTGAGAACTTTTAGATGATGGCGAGACTTAATTCGTGAGGGAGATATTGGGTTTCATACTCGCTTCGTAATCAAGAGATTTCGTGATGGAGTTGCCCTTTTTATTCTGTCTGAAGTAATGTTCTTCTTTTCTTTTTTTTGGACTTTCTTCCATAATGCCTTAAGACCCTCGTGTGAACTAGGGATGCGATGACCCCCTCCAGGGATCCGCACGCCAAACCCGTCGTCGACAAGGCTGTTCGAGACAGGTCTTTTAATTAGGAGGGGGTTATTCGTAACTCAAGCCCATAAGAGAATGCGTTTGAAGGATTATGATGTTGGGCCATTTATTGGCCTAGTGGTAACAATTTTATGTGGGACTGTGTTCTTCCTAGTGCAACTTCGAGAATACTACTGAAACTCATACACTATTGCAGATAGGGTGTATGGAAGAGTGTTTTATTTACTAACTGGGTTTCATGGAATGCACGTAGTTGTGGGGACTCTTTGACTAATGGTGAGGTTAGTCCGACTATGGCGTGGGGAGTTTTCCAGTCAACGGCACTTTGGTTTTGAGGCTTGCATTTGGTACTGACACTTCGTAGATGTGGTATGGGTAGCATTATGATGTTTAGTATATGTGTGGTTTGGAGGATGGTTATACATGTGGTGGTTCAAAATATGAGACGGGGACGTCTATACGTTTAAGTACCCAGACGCAAAGCCTTCGTGGTATGCGTACATTCAAGAAGAGCATGCTCCGTCCTGATATAAGATTCCTGACCATTTAAAAGGTTAAAAATAGGAGTCATACAGACTAGTTAAACAGTTTTGATTTGAAATCAAGTACCAAAGCGATTCCAAGCGCTTACTAGTCTGAGTAAAGTAGTCTAATTAAGGACAGAAGACCTATGATTTTCAAGTGTTATAAGTAACCTTTACTTGAAATGGTAAGCTTTGTGGTAAGACCTATAAAATTAGTGAGATTAGGGGTAATATTGATCGGGACAATTCTTAGGGTTAGAAGAGAAGAGATAGTAGGGGTGTGACTCGGTTTAGAGCTAAATCTGTATGGATTTCTTGTAATTATAAACCCTGATGGTCACTATAGTCCTGAGCCCTGTGTAAAATATTTTGTGGTACAAAGAACGGGGTCAATTCTGATACTAGTGGGTTTTGTAACCTTGATAGAGCAGCACGTAGTGAGAGGGCTGGTGATAAGGGGGGCGGGTACAGTGTTAAAATCTGGCGTTTTCCCGCTACATTCGTGGGTCCCTTCAATTATTAAGAACAGCAGATGGTTAGCAAGAGGGTTAATATTAACTTGGCAAAAAGTCGCCCCCCTTGTCTTTTTATCAAGAATTATACCCTCTAAGGGGTTGTGAGTAGTAATTGTATTGATAGCTGGAATTGGGGCAGTAGGGGGCCTTAACCAGAATTCAGTACGAGTAATAAGCGCGTACTCGTCGTTTGTGCATACATCATGAATGCTGTTAGGGCTCACATGGTCAAGAGTAGTCTTTGTAGGGTATTTTGCAGTTTACTCGCTGTCGGTAGGGCTGTTTTTTTATGGGTGCTCAATAATAAACAAAACAAGAATGGGCGGTCAGATTAGTAGAGCCGCGAGGGGTATAGGGTTACTGATACTGATGGGGATGCCTCCTTTCCTTGGCTTTCTAGCGAAAGTATTGGTGTTTCTAATGAGAGGAAGGGCTGTAATCGTGGCTTGTATTATAGGTTCAGTAATCAGGCTAAAATTCTACATTGACTTTTTTTATAGGATAGTAATAAAAAGGTTAGTAGACAAAAACAAAGCAGAATTCAAGATTATGTGGAGGATAGTGATCGGGGCTAACCTAGCAGGGGGGGCATTGATCTTGGTGAGATTTATTTAGAAACTGCTTTTAGGCCAGGGGCGTTTTGATTTCGGCTCAAAAAGAGTGGGTAAAACCACAAAAGTATGATAAAAAGGTAATTTAAAATAAAATATTTTGTTTCAAACATAACTATAGGTAGTTGTTACCTCCTTTTTGTAGAATGGTACTTTAAAAAAAAGGATTGGTTTGCATCTAATTATTAAGCCTAGGTTTTCATTCTTAAGTGAGGAAGTTAATTAACATAATAGGGCTGCTAACTTTGTTATAAATGGCTTGTACCATTTTTCCTTATAAAAAAGTAGTTTAATTTAAGAACGATAGGTTGTGGGGCTATTAGTGGTGTCAACCCTTTTTTAGCTAGATATAGTTTAAAATAAAATATTGGCTTTGGGAGCTAAAGACACTTCCATAAGTTTTCTAGAAGAATGGTTATGGGGTTAAGAGTTGCGTTTGTCTGCATTGTGTCTTTTTTGTTTACGGGGTTATTTATGCTACTAAGGGAAAAGCGGGGTCTAGACCGAGAAAAGTGCAGTCCATATGAGTGTGGATTTGAGCCTATTGGAAGAGCTCGGAGGCCCTTTTCTATCCGATTCTTTCTAGTAGCAGTTTTGTTCGTCGTGTTTGATGTAGAGGTAGTGCTGTTAATACCTTTTGCCTACATGTTCTTTTACGGTAAGAGAGTGTTAGGGATTTTGTCCTCAAGGGGTTTCCTTCTTATCTTGTTTGGGGGTCTCTACCACGAATATCGTGAGGGGTCTTTGGAATGAGTAGGTTAATACTAGAAGTGGCATTTATGCGAAACGAATTTTGATGAGAGGTGATTGTAAGAGGCTTACTTTTGCTGTTGGAAGTGTATTGTGTGTACCTGTGGTTTTCACGTCGAGAGTGCTTCTTAAGGAAGTATGGGACCAATGAAAGTTCTCAAGGATCTAATAGAAGGTTTGAAAAGGCATATCTTACTATAGCGTATAGGGAAAAAAATATTAAGAGGCTAAAATCTAGTGCGGCTCTAAGGGCTAATAAGGCTAGATGATTGGCTTCTAAGTAAGGATAAATAAAATGATAAAAATACTAAAAAAGGAAGAAGTAGGGGGTTATGGAGAAGTGGAGTCCTGGTGACGTCGATGGCTGTGATCAACAAATCACAAAGATATTGGAACCCTTTATCTGTATAGCGGAGTCTGAGGAGGGTTGTTTGGAGCAAGGTTGAGGTTAATGATCCGAATGCAACTGGGGCATCCTGGAGCAGTGTTCTTAAAAAGAGATTGATTCTATAATGTGGTGGTTACAACGCATGCCTTAATAATAATTTTTTTTGCTGTGATACCTATCTTAATTGGAGCTTTCGGTAATTGGTTGATTCCTCTGCTAGTAGGAGGTAAAGATATAATTTACCCGCGAATAAACAACTTAAGTTATTGACTATCTCCTAATGCACTATATTTACTAATACTGTCCTTTAGAACGGATAAAGGAGTTGGTGCTGGATGAACTATTTACCCCCCTTTATCTGTGTACCCCTATCATAGGGGCCCTAGGATGGATGTTCTTATTGTGTCACTACATCTAGCTGGGCTCAGCTCTCTAGTGGGGGCTATTAACTTTGCTAGGACCAATAAAAATATGCCAGTGTTAGAAATGAAAGGAGAACGAGCGGAGCTTTATGTTTTAAGGATTAGAGTTACTGCAGTTCTTTTAATTATTTCAATTCCGGTTCTAGGAGGGGGCATCACAATAATCTTGTTTGACCGAAACTTTAACACAACTTTTTTCGATCCCGCAGGAGGGGGGGACCCCGTTTTGTTCCAACATTTGTTTTGATTTTTTGGGCATCCGGAAGTGTATATTCTTATTCTACCTGCCTTTGGTGTGATATCAAAAGTAATTATGCATTGCTCTGGAAAAGAAGCGGTTTTTGGTCTAATTGGGATAGTATACGCAATAATCGGAATTGGAGGGTTAGGGTGTATGGTGTGGGCTCACCACATGTTTACCGTAGGTCTTAATGTTGATACTCGAGGCTATTTTTCTACCGCAACTATAGTAATCGCTGTTCCAACAGGGGTGAAAGTATTCAGATGACTGGCAACTATAGCAGGAAGAAAATTCAAAATAAAGCCTGCCGCCTACTGAAGTACTGGGTTTCTGTTTTTATTCACCGTGGGAGGGCTAACAGGGGTCTTACTGTCTAGGGCTTCTATGGATGTGTCTCTACACGACACATATTATGTGGTGGCTCATTTCCATTATGTGCTAAGAATAGGGGCGGTGTTTGGGGTGTTCTGTGGTCTTAACCATTGGTTGCCAAATTTTGTTGGAGTATGCTTTAATAAGAAATGGAGGAAAGCCCATTTTATAGCAATATTTTTTGGGGTAAATACTACCTTCTTTCCTCAGCATTTCTTAGGCCTAAGAGGAATGCCTCGACGGTATATAGACTACGCTGATATTTATGCTCACTGACATTGGGTGTCTTCTTATGGGTCCGCTGTGTCTTTTGGGTCTCTAATATATTTTAAGTTCCTTCTATGAGAGGCTCTAGTAAGCCAGCGAGGGGTTGTATTTAGTGGGGGTTTATGTGGTGAAATAGACTTGAGCAGGTACCCGAGACCTTTATCCAGGAAGGAAGCATGTTTATAGCCAATTGCCATTTGTGTGAACTAACCCTTATAACACGTGTATCACTTATATTTATAAGAAATCGCGTAATCAATAATTTAAAGTCATGTTAATAGATGTTTTTTCTAGATTTGATGCTCACAGCTATAACTTAATTTGGTTGTCTATGCCGTTATGGTTGCTGTCTTCTATAGTGCCAATAACCGTGCTATTTAGAGACGTGTACACTAAGGGTAGAAGTACGAGCTCTTTTCGGAGTTTGGTGCTATCCTTTACTTATTCGATGATTCGATTGAACGGAAAGGGACTAAAGCTATCTGGGTTTCCTCTAGTAATAAGGGGTCTGTTCATGATAATTCTGATACTAAATCTGTCTGGAAACTTTCCATTCTTTTTCCCTGTAAGAGGGCAGTTTGTGTTCGGGTTCTCCTTTGCTTTGTCTATTTGAACTTGTTTAGTTTTATCTAGTCTTTTATGCAGATTTGAGCAGGGGTTGATGAGTCTCGTTCCAACAGGTTGCCCGTTAATCCTTGTGCCTTTTATAGTAGTGGTTGAGCTAATTAGTGGCATACTTCGCCCTTTAACATTAGTTTTACGTCTGACACTAAATCTGGGAGCTGGTAAAGTAATTCTAACTATATGCAGGAGAGAGTTAGTAGTTAGCTGGTTAAATAGCAGAAGGCTGCTTACAGGAGTTGGGGGTATTAAAGGGTTAATAATGGGCGGAGGTGTTTTTGGAGCCGCTGAAGTTGCAATCGCGTGTATTCAGTGTTATATTTTTTGTGTCTTATTGTGTCTCTATACGGAGGATCATAGAAGGTAGGTAGTTTTAAAAGCTTTGCTGAAGCGACGGCCTTGTAAGTCGTAGAAAACTATGTGTTTTAAAGCTATGATTTGAATAAAATTCCTAGGAGTTTTTCTTAATAAGTATAGGCTGTTTTGTAATCTTCCGTATAAACAAACACCTTTTGTGTTTATTTGTAGGGCTTGAAATAATAAGACTAGGCTTATTGTTTGTAACCCATGTGTTTCTAATAAATCAGTTTTGGTTAATTTTACTAATTCTATGTTTAGCTGTTTGCGAAGCCAGAATTTGCTTGGCCCTTCTGGTTATGGTGATGCGACTATGCGGAGACGATTTGATGTCAAGGTTACTAAGAGATGGCTCGTAAAAATAGTATCATACAATTAAAAAGTAACTTAGGGTTACTTTTACTGATTCTGATTGGATACTTATTTATTCTTAGAGGGAGGACCTTTGGAAAAGCTTATTTATTGGAAGTTACTGTTTGAGAGAGTAATTGTCTCTCATTTAGCTTCAGAGTTCTACTAGATAGCGTAAGAATAGTCTTTGTTGGGACGGTTTTTGGTAATTAGAGGAAGTGTAGCAACCTACTGCAAGTGGTATATAGCTGGAGAGCCATACTACAAGCGGTTTATGGGATTAGTATGGTTGTTTGTGCTGTCTATAGTGTTTATAATCTTAGTTCCTAATTTAGTAATACTTTTAATTGGTTGAGACGGGCTAGGGCTCACCTCATTCCTATTAGTGGCTTATTACCAGAACAATAAGAGGTTATCTGCGGCTATGTTGACAGCTTTGACTAATCGAATTGGGGATGTTTTTGTACTTTTTAGAGTTTCTATTTTTTTAAGAGAAGGGGGGGTGGTTAATTTATATATACCACCCAGTGCAGACATGGGTTAATTTAGGGTTTGTGGTAGTTCTTGCAGGTATAACTAAAAGCGCACAAATGCCGTTTTGCGCATGGCTACCTGCTGCCATGGCGGCACCCACACCGGTCTCCTCTTTGGTGCATTCTTCGACATTGGTGACAGCTGGGGGTTTATTGATTCTTCGCTCTTTTTATATTATCAGAGCTAATCCCTTTGTGACTCAAATACTTATAGTCTTAAGACTATTTACTCTAATATTAGCGGGGTCAAGGGCTGTGTTTGCGTTTGACCTAAAAAAGGTAATCGCACTCTCGACTTTGAGGCAGTTAAGGTTAATAATATTCTCGATTTCAATCCTTCTTCCGTCTGTAGCTTTTTTTCATTTAGTAACCCATGCGGTATTTAAAGCTTTGTTGTTTCTAGGCGCAGGGGGTGTTATTCATAGAAACCAAAGAATCCAAGATATCGGGGGTTAAGAAGCTTGTGGCAAGGATTACCGGTAAGAATGGGTGCAATAACGGTTGCAATTGTGTCCTTGAGAGGGGCCCCGTTTATAAGAGGGTTTTTCTCTAAAGACCTAATAATTGAGCTAAGAATGATAGACAGAAGAATAACTTATGGGTGCTATTTATTAGAGCTAACAGGTTTAATCTTCACTTCTTTTTATAGGGCACGGATTGTATTAGAGTAATACTTGGGTCTAATTACGTTAATAGCAGAAGTTTGCGGATTAATGAGCACTTTAAATATACAAACTCCTTTTCTTAGCCTGTATATTGGGGCTATTATCTTAGGAGGGGTATTAGGGAGGAAAATAGAGAGGTTTGGGTTTGTAGTAGTTCTTGAGAAATATGAGAGAGTCAGAGTATTTCTTATTCCCTTTGTAGGGTTAATTTTGTGATGAGGAGTGCTTAGAAAATTAGGGTCTAAGCCTTGGTCGTCAGCCAAACTATTAAGATTCTTTTTGAGAATGTGGCTCATAGAGAGGGCTAACCTCCCACCCCAGAAAAATGGCCTTCTTTAAGGGGTCCAGGATGGTAGCTCAAAGTCTGGATCAAGGTTGACTAGAGCTATTGGGCCCTCAAGGTGCCCATAAGGGACTAGGTCAACTCAGCTGTTTGAATGAAATTGTTCAGAAAAATTATTTTACCTACCAGCTGGTAGTATGAGGGCTGGTGGTAGCGGGGGGCGTAAGCTTAATTATGTTTATATAATGAGAGTTATAGTCATATGTGTAATTTTGATGGCTGTGTTTTCGATTGTCTTAATTGCCAAGCAACCTATTTCTTTAGGGCTAGTGCTATTGAGGGGGTCTATAATTGCATGTGTGGAGGTTGCACTGGAGGTTAGAAGGTTGTTAGGGTTCTTATTGTTCCTAACTTACGTTAGGGGTGTAATAGTCCTGTTCTTGTATGTTTTAAGGATCTACCCCAATGAAGTGTATCGTTTTAATCTAGAGTTTATGGTTCTCGTCAGAAGGTGTTGTGCCAGAGCGGTCCTTATGGGTCTTATGAATTACGAGTACAGAGAAATTAGCGGGTCTTTGTTCTAAGTTTCATGGCTGAAAGAAGCGGGTTAAGGTTATATATCCTAATAGCTGGTGTGTTACTGTTTGTAATATTAGTGGTGTCGTATTTGTGCATAAAAACCATGGTGCCTTTACGAAGAGTAAAATAAACCTAAAATAGAAGATACAGTAGCTTAATTAAAGCGTCTCATTGAAAATGAGGAAGATGGATACTTTAGTACCTTGTGTCAAATCTGTAGGAGGGTTTGATTATGGCCCTAAATTTATGGGCAAAATGCTTCTCATGATTCTAAATGCGGGCTTGAACAAATTAAGTGCAAGTTCAACATCAGTGGGGAAAATTGGTTAATAAAGGAAACTTTAACCCAGCTTTTTGACAAATTCGGGGTCAATTGATGAATGCCAGCAGCCGCGGTTAGATTCAGTTCGAATATAAATTAAGCGGATTGGTTAGAGTCAATGTTGTGGTTATAAAACTATAAAAAACTATAGGTGCAGTGTAATGTTAACGGTTTTTTGTGGTTATATTCCTAAAGTTTTAGTGAGCTTCTAACGAATCTATGAAGTGAAACCAGGATTAGATACCCTGTTATCCATAGTTTAAAACAAAAGTTCCTCTTAACTAAACATTTGGTTGTCAAAGAGAAATAAATAGGCGGTGTCTGAGATAGAAAACAGGGGATCCTGGGTGTTAAAGGATAACCCACCTACATTTGAGCCTTGTCTTATTAGTGCGTGTGTATGGTTGTTTACTCTAATATGGTGAGTGTCCGGGTAAAATTTTTGGTTATTACTGAAGCTAACTCTTATTTTACTTGCTGAGTTCGGTAAGGTAAGTTACTTTTAGTTAGGTGCAGCTACTAGAATTGGCTATATGCCCATGTAGCACAACTTCAAAAATAATTCAGATTGACATGCAGCTTATGACAAGGTTAATCTGGGATACAGATGTAACTTAAGCAATAATTCAAGATTGAGCTACTAAAAGGTAGCTCAACTAAGTAGACAAATAAGATAAGAAAACTTGCCTTTGAAGAAGGACTTGTAAGTAAGGGTTAAAA
>NW_026963679.1:0-23464 GCF_036588685.1 Mytilus trossulus | reverse complement strand
ATGTAAGGATTATTTATAACCAAAAAGCTTCACAAACTTAAAATTGCTGGAAAATATTACATCTTCATGTAAGGCCCCCTTTCATTGAAAAACCTCAATTTTTAGGCCCAGGCTGATATAAATTTGACTTTTGAATAATTATGCTAAGTCTGATAAATCAAATGAGTACTCTATTGCTTTTAGTACATAATAAATGATATATAATGGCATTTAAAAAGTATTTTTTTGCAATATTTTAATTTTCAAAGCCTAAAATGTTGATAGTTGAAATTATTTAATTTCAACGTCAAAATTTAGCACGCAAAGATGAGTATAGAATTTAACATATTGCCTATAATATATATCCTATTGTTATGAAACTTTGCAAGCAGTGTTATAATTTATCAAGCTTTGGTCATACCAAGTTTTTTTAAGATTTGTCAACTCTTTCTATCCTATTAGGTCCGAGACCACAATTGTCGTCCCTTGATTTTCGTTGTTCACGAATATAGTCCCTAGTGTTAACAGTGGGTTACTTGCCAATAATTTTTATATCCCTTCCAAATTTATTTCTCCATGTTTAATGCCTGAAATTGTAAGTAGGGAGGTGAAATAACACTGTAAAAAAATTTGGGTCCAGAATTTTACAGGAAAGTAGTGATTTGGTCCAGCTGAAAAAAGGTTAAAAATTAGCACTTCGGAAGCTGTCAAAAGATTTCAAGACACCCTAAACACAAAATTGTCCATATTTTGAGTTAGAGGCGATGAAGTTTTCTATAATTTTGATATAATTTGTCCCAAAAGTAGTACAACACACTGTAAAAATTTCATTGAGAAAGCGCAGGTGGGATATTTTTAATTTTCCTTTATGTTCTAAAAGAAATGCACTACGAATTAATTGTGTTCTCGGACCTAAGAGGTGAAGTCTGTAAATATAGAATCTGTACTTTGGCAACTTCCCTAAATGATTTGGTGGTGTCAATTTGTCAAATAGCATGGAACTAAAGGATTAAAACTTTTATTTTATAGAATTTCTGCAAAAAGGACCAATTTTGGCATTTTATGGTCAAAATAGGCATTTTAAGGCTTTTTCAATATTGATGCATACATGGCATCCTGACTTTCTATCTGACAGGTTTTCATGTGTCAATACTTGTGTTTCAATGCCTTTGTCTAGTTCTTTTACTTTTTTATGAACTCAGAATCTAGAGAAAAGAAGATTATCTCAGACAATATGTACAAAATGTGTTGTATAAATGACCCTTGTCTAACGCCCTGCTTGGATGAAGTCAAAAGTGGGGTTCTTGGTACATAAAATTTGAATTCCACAATAAAGACCTCACTAAATTTGTATCAAAAGCACTTTACAATGTCTATTGTACCTGTTCCATCTCACATAATATCTTTCTTTTCTGCTGTAGGATAGCAAGTGGTTTAAATAGAAGCCTGTTGAGACTAAAATTGCATTCAAGTTTTTCATTAAAAATGCAAAAATCTTTGTATCAGACCATACTGTCTGTAAGAAAAGTTAATTGCAAGAGCCTTTTTGTGCTCAGATTTCTTGTTTCATGTCACATGAGTATAGAAATGATAAAAAAGACACAATTTTTTATTTCTTACAGCCTCAATATGCATTTTTTAATGTAAATATGTGGCACGGCCTAAATTGACCCTTATTTTTTTCCAGTCTTACTTGGCTTAAGACCCTTTTAGACTAGTTTGATATGTTATTTGTGACTTTTCTTTCCATTTAAAGTACATTCAATACATATGTAAGGATTATTTATAACCAAAAAGCTTCACAAACTTAAAATTGCTGGAAAATATTACATCTTCATGTAAGGCCCCCTTTCATTGAAAAACCTCAATTTTTAGGCCCAGGCTGATATAAATTTGACTTTTGAATAATTATGCTAAGTCTGATAAATCAAATGAGTACTCTATTGCTTTTAGTACATAATAAATGATATATAATGGCATTTAAAAAGTATTTTTTTGCAATATTTTAATTTTCAAAGCCTAAAATGTTGATAGTTGAAATTATTTAATTTCAACGTCAAAATTTAGCACGCAAAGATGAGTATAGAATTTAACATATTGCCTATAATATATATCCTATTGTTATGAAACTTTGCAAGCAGTGTTATAATTTATCAAGCTTTGGTCATACCAAGTTTTTTTAAGATTTGTCAACTCTTTCTATCCTATTAGGTCCGAGACCACAATTGTCGTCCCTTGATTTTCGTTGTTCACGAATATAGTCCCTAGTGTTAACAGTGGGTTACTTGCCAATAATTTTTATATCCCTTCCAAATTTATTTCTCCATGTTTAATGCCTGAAATTGTAAGTAGGGAGGTGAAATAACACTGTAAAAAAATTTGGGTCCAGAATTTTACAGGAAAGTAGTGATTTGGTCCAGCTGAAAAAAGGTTAAAAATTAGCACTTCGGAAGCTGTCAAAAGATTTCAAGACACCCTAAACACAAAATTGTCCATATTTTGAGTTAGAGGCGATGAAGTTTTCTATAATTTTGATATAATTTGTCCCAAAAGTAGTACAACACACTGTAAAAATTTCATTGAGAAAGCGCAGGTGGGATATTTTTAATTTTCCTTTATGTTCTAAAAGAAATGCACTACGAATTAATTGTGTTCTCGGACCTAAGAGGTGAAGTCTGTAAATATAGAATCTGTACTTTGGCAACTTCCCTAAATGATTTGGTGGTGTCAATTTGTCAAATAGCATGGAACTAAAGGATTAAAACTTTTATTTTATAGAATTTCTGCAAAAAGGACCAATTTTGGCATTTTATGGTCAAAATAGGCATTTTAAGGCTTTTTCAATATTGATGCATACATGGCATCCTGACTTTCTATCTGACAGGTTTTCATGTGTCAATACTTGTGTTTCAATGCCTTTGTCTAGTTCTTTTACTTTTTTATGAACTCAGAATCTAGAGAAAAGAAGATTATCTCAGACAATATGTACAAAATGTGTTGTATAAATGACCCTTGTCTAACGCCCTGCTTGGATGAAGTCAAAAGTGGGGTTCTTGGTACATAAAATTTGAATTCCACAATAAAGACCTCACTAAATTTGTATCAAAAGCACTTTACAATGTCTATTGTACCTGTTCCATCTCACATAATATCTTTCTTTTCTGCTGTAGGATAGCAAGTGGTTTAAATAGAAGCCTGTTGAGACTAAAATTGCATTCAAGTTTTTCATTAAAAATGCAAAAATCTTTGTATCAGACCATACTGTCTGTAAGAAAAGTTAATTGCAAGAGCCTTTTTGTGCTCAGATTTCTTGTTTCATGTCACATGAGTATAGAAATGATAAAAAAGACACAATTTTTTATTTCTTACAGCCTCAATATGCATTTTTTAATGTAAATATGTGGCACGGCCTAAATTGACCCTTATTTTTTTCCAGTCTTACTTGGCTTAAGACCCTTTTAGACTAGTTTGATATGTTATTTGTGACTTTTCTTTCCATTTAAAGTACATTCAATACATATGTAAGGATTATTTATAACCAAAAAGCTTCACAAACTTAAAATTGCTGGAAAATATTACATCTTCATGTAAGGCCCCCTTTCATTGAAAAACCTCAATTTTTAGGCCCAGGCTGATATAAATTTGACTTTTGAATAATTATGCTAAGTCTGATAAATCAAATGAGTACTCTATTGCTTTTAGTACATAATAAATGATATATAATGGCATTTAAAAAGTATTTTTTTGCAATATTTTAATTTTCAAAGCCTAAAATGTTGATAGTTGAAATTATTTAATTTCAACGTCAAAATTTAGCACGCAAAGATGAGTATAGAATTTAACATATTGCCTATAATATATATCCTATTGTTATGAAACTTTGCAAGCAGTGTTATAATTTATCAAGCTTTGGTCATACCAAGTTTTTTTAAGATTTGTCAACTCTTTCTATCCTATTAGGTCCGAGACCACAATTGTCGTCCCTTGATTTTCGTTGTTCACGAATATAGTCCCTAGTGTTAACAGTGGGTTACTTGCCAATAATTTTTATATCCCTTCCAAATTTATTTCTCCATGTTTAATGCCTGAAATTGTAAGTAGGGAGGTGAAATAACACTGTAAAAAAATTTGGGTCCAGAATTTTACAGGAAAGTAGTGATTTGGTCCAGCTGAAAAAAGGTTAAAAATTAGCACTTCGGAAGCTGTCAAAAGATTTCAAGACACCCTAAACACAAAATTGTCCATATTTTGAGTTAGAGGCGATGAAGTTTTCTATAATTTTGATATAATTTGTCCCAAAAGTAGTACAACACACTGTAAAAATTTCATTGAGAAAGCGCAGGTGGGATATTTTTAATTTTCCTTTATGTTCTAAAAGAAATGCACTACGAATTAATTGTGTTCTCGGACCTAAGAGGTGAAGTCTGTAAATATAGAATCTGTACTTTGGCAACTTCCCTAAATGATTTGGTGGTGTCAATTTGTCAAATAGCATGGAACTAAAGGATTAAAACTTTTATTTTATAGAATTTCTGCAAAAAGGACCAATTTTGGCATTTTATGGTCAAAATAGGCATTTTAAGGCTTTTTCAATATTGATGCATACATGGCATCCTGACTTTCTATCTGACAGGTTTTCATGTGTCAATACTTGTGTTTCAATGCCTTTGTCTAGTTCTTTTACTTTTTTATGAACTCAGAATCTAGAGAAAAGAAGATTATCTCAGACAATATGTACAAAATGTGTTGTATAAATGACCCTTGTCTAACGCCCTGCTTGGATGAAGTCAAAAGTGGGGTTCTTGGTACATAAAATTTGAATTCCACAATAAAGACCTCACTAAATTTGTATCAAAAGCACTTTACAATGTCTATTGTACCTGTTCCATCTCACATAATATCTTTCTTTTCTGCTGTAGGATAGCAAGTGGTTTAAATAGAAGCCTGTTGAGACTAAAATTGCATTCAAGTTTTTCATTAAAAATGCAAAAATCTTTGTATCAGACCATACTGTCTGTAAGAAAAGTTAATTGCAAGAGCCTTTTTGTGCTCAGATTTCTTGTTTCATGTCACATGAGTATAGAAATGATAAAAAAGACACAATTTTTTATTTCTTACAGCCTCAATATGCATTTTTTAATGTAAATATGTGGCACGGCCTAAATTGACCCTTATTTTTTTCCAGTCTTACTTGGCTTAAGACCCTTTTAGACTAGTTTGATATGTTATTTGTGACTTTTCTTTCCATTTAAAGTACATTCAATACATATGTAAGGATTATTTATAACCAAAAAGCTTCACAAACTTAAAATTGCTGGAAAATATTACATCTTCATGTAAGGCCCCCTTTCATTGAAAAACCTCAATTTTTAGGCCCAGGCTGATATAAATTTGACTTTTGAATAATTATGCTAAGTCTGATAAATCAAATGAGTACTCTATTGCTTTTAGTACATAATAAATGATATATAATGGCATTTAAAAAGTATTTTTTTGCAATATTTTAATTTTCAAAGCCTAAAATGTTGATAGTTGAAATTATTTAATTTCAACGTCAAAATTTAGCACGCAAAGATGAGTATAGAATTTAACATATTGCCTATAATATATATCCTATTGTTATGAAACTTTGCAAGCAGTGTTATAATTTATCAAGCTTTGGTCATACCAAGTTTTTTTAAGATTTGTCAACTCTTTCTATCCTATTAGGTCCGAGACCACAATTGTCGTCCCTTGATTTTCGTTGTTCACGAATATAGTCCCTAGTGTTAACAGTGGGTTACTTGCCAATAATTTTTATATCCCTTCCAAATTTATTTCTCCATGTTTAATGCCTGAAATTGTAAGTAGGGAGGTGAAATAACACTGTAAAAAAATTTGGGTCCAGAATTTTACAGGAAAGTAGTGATTTGGTCCAGCTGAAAAAAGGTTAAAAATTAGCACTTCGGAAGCTGTCAAAAGATTTCAAGACACCCTAAACACAAAATTGTCCATATTTTGAGTTAGAGGCGATGAAGTTTTCTATAATTTTGATATAATTTGTCCCAAAAGTAGTACAACACACTGTAAAAATTTCATTGAGAAAGCGCAGGTGGGATATTTTTAATTTTCCTTTATGTTCTAAAAGAAATGCACTACGAATTAATTGTGTTCTCGGACCTAAGAGGTGAAGTCTGTAAATATAGAATCTGTACTTTGGCAACTTCCCTAAATGATTTGGTGGTGTCAATTTGTCAAATAGCATGGAACTAAAGGATTAAAACTTTTATTTTATAGAATTTCTGCAAAAAGGACCAATTTTGGCATTTTATGGTCAAAATAGGCATTTTAAGGCTTTTTCAATATTGATGCATACATGGCATCCTGACTTTCTATCTGACAGGTTTTCATGTGTCAATACTTGTGTTTCAATGCCTTTGTCTAGTTCTTTTACTTTTTTATGAACTCAGAATCTAGAGAAAAGAAGATTATCTCAGACAATATGTACAAAATGTGTTGTATAAATGACCCTTGTCTAACGCCCTGCTTGGATGAAGTCAAAAGTGGGGTTCTTGGTACATAAAATTTGAATTCCACAATAAAGACCTCACTAAATTTGTATCAAAAGCACTTTACAATGTCTATTGTACCTGTTCCATCTCACATAATATCTTTCTTTTCTGCTGTAGGATAGCAAGTGGTTTAAATAGAAGCCTGTTGAGACTAAAATTGCATTCAAGTTTTTCATTAAAAATGCAAAAATCTTTGTATCAGACCATACTGTCTGTAAGAAAAGTTAATTGCAAGAGCCTTTTTGTGCTCAGATTTCTTGTTTCATGTCACATGAGTATAGAAATGATAAAAAAGACACAATTTTTTATTTCTTACAGCCTCAATATGCATTTTTTAATGTAAATATGTGGCACGGCCTAAATTGACCCTTATTTTTTTCCAGTCTTACTTGGCTTAAGACCCTTTTAGACTAGTTTGATATGTTATTTGTGACTTTTCTTTCCATTTAAAGTACATTCAATACATATGTAAGGATTATTTATAACCAAAAAGCTTCACAAACTTAAAATTGCTGGAAAATATTACATCTTCATGTAAGGCCCCCTTTCATTGAAAAACCTCAATTTTTAGGCCCAGGCTGATATAAATTTGACTTTTGAATAATTATGCTAAGTCTGATAAATCAAATGAGTACTCTATTGCTTTTAGTACATAATAAATGATATATAATGGCATTTAAAAAGTATTTTTTTGCAATATTTTAATTTTCAAAGCCTAAAATGTTGATAGTTGAAATTATTTAATTTCAACGTCAAAATTTAGCACGCAAAGATGAGTATAGAATTTAACATATTGCCTATAATATATATCCTATTGTTATGAAACTTTGCAAGCAGTGTTATAATTTATCAAGCTTTGGTCATACCAAGTTTTTTTAAGATTTGTCAACTCTTTCTATCCTATTAGGTCCGAGACCACAATTGTCGTCCCTTGATTTTCGTTGTTCACGAATATAGTCCCTAGTGTTAACAGTGGGTTACTTGCCAATAATTTTTATATCCCTTCCAAATTTATTTCTCCATGTTTAATGCCTGAAATTGTAAGTAGGGAGGTGAAATAACACTGTAAAAAAATTTGGGTCCAGAATTTTACAGGAAAGTAGTGATTTGGTCCAGCTGAAAAAAGGTTAAAAATTAGCACTTCGGAAGCTGTCAAAAGATTTCAAGACACCCTAAACACAAAATTGTCCATATTTTGAGTTAGAGGCGATGAAGTTTTCTATAATTTTGATATAATTTGTCCCAAAAGTAGTACAACACACTGTAAAAATTTCATTGAGAAAGCGCAGGTGGGATATTTTTAATTTTCCTTTATGTTCTAAAAGAAATGCACTACGAATTAATTGTGTTCTCGGACCTAAGAGGTGAAGTCTGTAAATATAGAATCTGTACTTTGGCAACTTCCCTAAATGATTTGGTGGTGTCAATTTGTCAAATAGCATGGAACTAAAGGATTAAAACTTTTATTTTATAGAATTTCTGCAAAAAGGACCAATTTTGGCATTTTATGGTCAAAATAGGCATTTTAAGGCTTTTTCAATATTGATGCATACATGGCATCCTGACTTTCTATCTGACAGGTTTTCATGTGTCAATACTTGTGTTTCAATGCCTTTGTCTAGTTCTTTTACTTTTTTATGAACTCAGAATCTAGAGAAAAGAAGATTATCTCAGACAATATGTACAAAATGTGTTGTATAAATGACCCTTGTCTAACGCCCTGCTTGGATGAAGTCAAAAGTGGGGTTCTTGGTACATAAAATTTGAATTCCACAATAAAGACCTCACTAAATTTGTATCAAAAGCACTTTACAATGTCTATTGTACCTGTTCCATCTCACATAATATCTTTCTTTTCTGCTGTAGGATAGCAAGTGGTTTAAATAGAAGCCTGTTGAGACTAAAATTGCATTCAAGTTTTTCATTAAAAATGCAAAAATCTTTGTATCAGACCATACTGTCTGTAAGAAAAGTTAATTGCAAGAGCCTTTTTGTGCTCAGATTTCTTGTTTCATGTCACATGAGTATAGAAATGATAAAAAAGACACAATTTTTTATTTCTTACAGCCTCAATATGCATTTTTTAATGTAAATATGTGGCACGGCCTAAATTGACCCTTATTTTTTTCCAGTCTTACTTGGCTTAAGACCCTTTTAGACTAGTTTGATATGTTATTTGTGACTTTTCTTTCCATTTAAAGTACATTCAATACATATGTAAGGATTATTTATAACCAAAAAGCTTCACAAACTTAAAATTGCTGGAAAATATTACATCTTCATGTAAGGCCCCCTTTCATTGAAAAACCTCAATTTTTAGGCCCAGGCTGATATAAATTTGACTTTTGAATAATTATGCTAAGTCTGATAAATCAAATGAGTACTCTATTGCTTTTAGTACATAATAAATGATATATAATGGCATTTAAAAAGTATTTTTTTGCAATATTTTAATTTTCAAAGCCTAAAATGTTGATAGTTGAAATTATTTAATTTCAACGTCAAAATTTAGCACGCAAAGATGAGTATAGAATTTAACATATTGCCTATAATATATATCCTATTGTTATGAAACTTTGCAAGCAGTGTTATAATTTATCAAGCTTTGGTCATACCAAGTTTTTTTAAGATTTGTCAACTCTTTCTATCCTATTAGGTCCGAGACCACAATTGTCGTCCCTTGATTTTCGTTGTTCACGAATATAGTCCCTAGTGTTAACAGTGGGTTACTTGCCAATAATTTTTATATCCCTTCCAAATTTATTTCTCCATGTTTAATGCCTGAAATTGTAAGTAGGGAGGTGAAATAACACTGTAAAAAAATTTGGGTCCAGAATTTTACAGGAAAGTAGTGATTTGGTCCAGCTGAAAAAAGGTTAAAAATTAGCACTTCGGAAGCTGTCAAAAGATTTCAAGACACCCTAAACACAAAATTGTCCATATTTTGAGTTAGAGGCGATGAAGTTTTCTATAATTTTGATATAATTTGTCCCAAAAGTAGTACAACACACTGTAAAAATTTCATTGAGAAAGCGCAGGTGGGATATTTTTAATTTTCCTTTATGTTCTAAAAGAAATGCACTACGAATTAATTGTGTTCTCGGACCTAAGAGGTGAAGTCTGTAAATATAGAATCTGTACTTTGGCAACTTCCCTAAATGATTTGGTGGTGTCAATTTGTCAAATAGCATGGAACTAAAGGATTAAAACTTTTATTTTATAGAATTTCTGCAAAAAGGACCAATTTTGGCATTTTATGGTCAAAATAGGCATTTTAAGGCTTTTTCAATATTGATGCATACATGGCATCCTGACTTTCTATCTGACAGGTTTTCATGTGTCAATACTTGTGTTTCAATGCCTTTGTCTAGTTCTTTTACTTTTTTATGAACTCAGAATCTAGAGAAAAGAAGATTATCTCAGACAATATGTACAAAATGTGTTGTATAAATGACCCTTGTCTAACGCCCTGCTTGGATGAAGTCAAAAGTGGGGTTCTTGGTACATAAAATTTGAATTCCACAATAAAGACCTCACTAAATTTGTATCAAAAGCACTTTACAATGTCTATTGTACCTGTTCCATCTCACATAATATCTTTCTTTTCTGCTGTAGGATAGCAAGTGGTTTAAATAGAAGCCTGTTGAGACTAAAATTGCATTCAAGTTTTTCATTAAAAATGCAAAAATCTTTGTATCAGACCATACTGTCTGTAAGAAAAGTTAATTGCAAGAGCCTTTTTGTGCTCAGATTTCTTGTTTCATGTCACATGAGTATAGAAATGATAAAAAAGACACAATTTTTTATTTCTTACAGCCTCAATATGCATTTTTTAATGTAAATATGTGGCACGGCCTAAATTGACCCTTATTTTTTTCCAGTCTTACTTGGCTTAAGACCCTTTTAGACTAGTTTGATATGTTATTTGTGACTTTTCTTTCCATTTAAAGTACATTCAATACATATGTAAGGATTATTTATAACCAAAAAGCTTCACAAACTTAAAATTGCTGGAAAATATTACATCTTCATGTAAGGCCCCCTTTCATTGAAAAACCTCAATTTTTAGGCCCAGGCTGATATAAATTTGACTTTTGAATAATTATGCTAAGTCTGATAAATCAAATGAGTACTCTATTGCTTTTAGTACATAATAAATGATATATAATGGCATTTAAAAAGTATTTTTTTGCAATATTTTAATTTTCAAAGCCTAAAATGTTGATAGTTGAAATTATTTAATTTCAACGTCAAAATTTAGCACGCAAAGATGAGTATAGAATTTAACATATTGCCTATAATATATATCCTATTGTTATGAAACTTTGCAAGCAGTGTTATAATTTATCAAGCTTTGGTCATACCAAGTTTTTTTAAGATTTGTCAACTCTTTCTATCCTATTAGGTCCGAGACCACAATTGTCGTCCCTTGATTTTCGTTGTTCACGAATATAGTCCCTAGTGTTAACAGTGGGTTACTTGCCAATAATTTTTATATCCCTTCCAAATTTATTTCTCCATGTTTAATGCCTGAAATTGTAAGTAGGGAGGTGAAATAACACTGTAAAAAAATTTGGGTCCAGAATTTTACAGGAAAGTAGTGATTTGGTCCAGCTGAAAAAAGGTTAAAAATTAGCACTTCGGAAGCTGTCAAAAGATTTCAAGACACCCTAAACACAAAATTGTCCATATTTTGAGTTAGAGGCGATGAAGTTTTCTATAATTTTGATATAATTTGTCCCAAAAGTAGTACAACACACTGTAAAAATTTCATTGAGAAAGCGCAGGTGGGATATTTTTAATTTTCCTTTATGTTCTAAAAGAAATGCACTACGAATTAATTGTGTTCTCGGACCTAAGAGGTGAAGTCTGTAAATATAGAATCTGTACTTTGGCAACTTCCCTAAATGATTTGGTGGTGTCAATTTGTCAAATAGCATGGAACTAAAGGATTAAAACTTTTATTTTATAGAATTTCTGCAAAAAGGACCAATTTTGGCATTTTATGGTCAAAATAGGCATTTTAAGGCTTTTTCAATATTGATGCATACATGGCATCCTGACTTTCTATCTGACAGGTTTTCATGTGTCAATACTTGTGTTTCAATGCCTTTGTCTAGTTCTTTTACTTTTTTATGAACTCAGAATCTAGAGAAAAGAAGATTATCTCAGACAATATGTACAAAATGTGTTGTATAAATGACCCTTGTCTAACGCCCTGCTTGGATGAAGTCAAAAGTGGGGTTCTTGGTACATAAAATTTGAATTCCACAATAAAGACCTCACTAAATTTGTATCAAAAGCACTTTACAATGTCTATTGTACCTGTTCCATCTCACATAATATCTTTCTTTTCTGCTGTAGGATAGCAAGTGGTTTAAATAGAAGCCTGTTGAGACTAAAATTGCATTCAAGTTTTTCATTAAAAATGCAAAAATCTTTGTATCAGACCATACTGTCTGTAAGAAAAGTTAATTGCAAGAGCCTTTTTGTGCTCAGATTTCTTGTTTCATGTCACATGAGTATAGAAATGATAAAAAAGACACAATTTTTTATTTCTTACAGCCTCAATATGCATTTTTTAATGTAAATATGTGGCACGGCCTAAATTGACCCTTATTTTTTTCCAGTCTTACTTGGCTTAAGACCCTTTTAGACTAGTTTGATATGTTATTTGTGACTTTTCTTTCCATTTAAAGTACATTCAATACATATGTAAGGATTATTTATAACCAAAAAGCTTCACAAACTTAAAATTGCTGGAAAATATTACATCTTCATGTAAGGCCCCCTTTCATTGAAAAACCTCAATTTTTAGGCCCAGGCTGATATAAATTTGACTTTTGAATAATTATGCTAAGTCTGATAAATCAAATGAGTACTCTATTGCTTTTAGTACATAATAAATGATATATAATGGCATTTAAAAAGTATTTTTTTGCAATATTTTAATTTTCAAAGCCTAAAATGTTGATAGTTGAAATTATTTAATTTCAACGTCAAAATTTAGCACGCAAAGATGAGTATAGAATTTAACATATTGCCTATAATATATATCCTATTGTTATGAAACTTTGCAAGCAGTGTTATAATTTATCAAGCTTTGGTCATACCAAGTTTTTTTAAGATTTGTCAACTCTTTCTATCCTATTAGGTCCGAGACCACAATTGTCGTCCCTTGATTTTCGTTGTTCACGAATATAGTCCCTAGTGTTAACAGTGGGTTACTTGCCAATAATTTTTATATCCCTTCCAAATTTATTTCTCCATGTTTAATGCCTGAAATTGTAAGTAGGGAGGTGAAATAACACTGTAAAAAAATTTGGGTCCAGAATTTTACAGGAAAGTAGTGATTTGGTCCAGCTGAAAAAAGGTTAAAAATTAGCACTTCGGAAGCTGTCAAAAGATTTCAAGACACCCTAAACACAAAATTGTCCATATTTTGAGTTAGAGGCGATGAAGTTTTCTATAATTTTGATATAATTTGTCCCAAAAGTAGTACAACACACTGTAAAAATTTCATTGAGAAAGCGCAGGTGGGATATTTTTAATTTTCCTTTATGTTCTAAAAGAAATGCACTACGAATTAATTGTGTTCTCGGACCTAAGAGGTGAAGTCTGTAAATATAGAATCTGTACTTTGGCAACTTCCCTAAATGATTTGGTGGTGTCAATTTGTCAAATAGCATGGAACTAAAGGATTAAAACTTTTATTTTATAGAATTTCTGCAAAAAGGACCAATTTTGGCATTTTATGGTCAAAATAGGCATTTTAAGGCTTTTTCAATATTGATGCATACATGGCATCCTGACTTTCTATCTGACAGGTTTTCATGTGTCAATACTTGTATTTCAATGCCTTTGTCTAGTTCTTTTACTTTTTTATGAACTCAGAATCTAGAGAAAAGAAGATTATCTCAGACAATATGTACAAAATGTGTTGTATAAATGACCCTTGTCTAACGCCCTGCTTGGATGAAGTCAAAAGTGGGGTTCTTGGTACATAAAATTTGAATTCCACAATAAAGACCTCACTAAATTTGTATCAAAAGCACTTTACAATGTCTATTGTACCTGTTCCATCTCACATAATATCTTTCTTTTCTGCTGTAGGATAGCAAGTGGTTTAAATAGAAGCCTGTTGAGACTAAAATTGCATTCAAGTTTTTCATTAAAAATGCAAAAATCTTTGTATCAGACCATACTGTCTGTAAGAAAAGTTAATTGCAAGAGCCTTTTTGTGCTCAGATTTCTTGTTTCATGTCACATGAGTATAGAAATGATAAAAAAGACACAATTTTTTATTTCTTACAGCCTCAATATGCATTTTTTAATGTAAATATGTGGCACGGCCTAAATTGACCCTTATTTTTTTCCAGTCTTACTTGGCTTAAGACCCTTTTAGACTAGTTTGATATGTTATTTGTGACTTTTCTTTCCATTTAAAGTACATTCAATACATATGTAAGGATTATTTATAACCAAAAAGCTTCACAAACTTAAAATTGCTGGAAAATATTACATCTTCATGTAAGGCCCCCTTTCATTGAAAAACCTCAATTTTTAGGCCCAGGCTGATATAAATTTGACTTTTGAATAATTATGCTAAGTCTGATAAATCAAATGAGTACTCTATTGCTTTTAGTACATAATAAATGATATATAATGGCATTTAAAAAGTATTTTTTTGCAATATTTTAATTTTCAAAGCCTAAAATGTTGATAGTTGAAATTATTTAATTTCAACGTCAAAATTTAGCACGCAAAGATGAGTATAGAATTTAACATATTGCCTATAATATATATCCTATTGTTATGAAACTTTGCAAGCAGTGTTATAATTTATCAAGCTTTGGTCATACCAAGTTTTTTTAAGATTTGTCAACTCTTTCTATCCTATTAGGTCCGAGACCACAATTGTCGTCCCTTGATTTTCGTTGTTCACGAATATAGTCCCTAGTGTTAACAGTGGGTTACTTGCCAATAATTTTTATATCCCTTCCAAATTTATTTCTCCATGTTTAATGCCTGAAATTGTAAGTAGGGAGGTGAAATAACACTGTAAAAAAATTTGGGTCCAGAATTTTACAGGAAAGTAGTGATTTGGTCCAGCTGAAAAAAGGTTAAAAATTAGCACTTCGGAAGCTGTCAAAAGATTTCAAGACACCCTAAACACAAAATTGTCCATATTTTGAGTTAGAGGCGATGAAGTTTTCTATAATTTTGATATAATTTGTCCCAAAAGTAGTACAACACACTGTAAAAATTTCATTGAGAAAGCGCAGGTGGGATATTTTTAATTTTCCTTTATGTTCTAAAAGAAATGCACTACGAATTAATTGTGTTCTCGGACCTAAGAGGTGAAGTCTGTAAATATAGAATCTGTACTTTGGCAACTTCCCTAAATGATTTGGTGGTGTCAATTTGTCAAATAGCATGGAACTAAAGGATTAAAACTTTTATTTTATAGAATTTCTGCAAAAAGGACCAATTTTGGCATTTTATGGTCAAAATAGGCATTTTAAGGCTTTTTCAATATTGATGCATACATGGCATCCTGACTTTCTATCTGACAGGTTTTCATGTGTCAATACTTGTGTTTCAATGCCTTTGTCTAGTTCTTTTACTTTTTTATGAACTCAGAATCTAGAGAAAAGAAGATTATCTCAGACAATATGTACAAAATGTGTTGTATAAATGACCCTTGTCTAACGCCCTGCTTGGATGAAGTCAAAAGTGGGGTTCTTGGTACATAAAATTTGAATTCCACAATAAAGACCTCACTAAATTTGTATCAAAAGCACTTTACAATGTCTATTGTACCTGTTCCATCTCACATAATATCTTTCTTTTCTGCTGTAGGATAGCAAGTGGTTTAAATAGAAGCCTGTTGAGACTAAAATTGCATTCAAGTTTTTCATTAAAAATGCAAAAATCTTTGTATCAGACCATACTGTCTGTAAGAAAAGTTAATTGCAAGAGCCTTTTTGTGCTCAGATTTCTTGTTTCATGTCACATGAGTATAGAAATGATAAAAAAGACACAATTTTTTATTTCTTACAGCCTCAATATGCATTTTTTAATGTAAATATGTGGCACGGCCTAAATTGACCCTTATTTTTTTCCAGTCTTACTTGGCTTAAGACCCTTTTAGACTAGTTTGATATGTTATTTGTGACTTTTCTTTCCATTTAAAGTACATTCAATACATATGTAAGGATTATTTATAACCAAAAAGCTTCACAAACTTAAAATTGCTGGAAAATATTACATCTTCATGTAAGGCCCCCTTTCATTGAAAAACCTCAATTTTTAGGCCCAGGCTGATATAAATTTGACTTTTGAATAATTATGCTAAGTCTGATAAATCAAATGAGTACTCTATTGCTTTTAGTACATAATAAATGATATATAATGGCATTTAAAAAGTATTTTTTTGCAATATTTTAATTTTCAAAGCCTAAAATGTTGATAGTTGAAATTATTTAATTTCAACGTCAAAATTTAGCACGCAAAGATGAGTATAGAATTTAACATATTGCCTATAATATATATCCTATTGTTATGAAACTTTGCAAGCAGTGTTATAATTTATCAAGCTTTGGTCATACCAAGTTTTTTTAAGATTTGTCAACTCTTTCTATCCTATTAGGTCCGAGACCACAATTGTCGTCCCTTGATTTTCGTTGTTCACGAATATAGTCCCTAGTGTTAACAGTGGGTTACTTGCCAATAATTTTTATATCCCTTCCAAATTTATTTCTCCATGTTTAATGCCTGAAATTGTAAGTAGGGAGGTGAAATAACACTGTAAAAAAATTTGGGTCCAGAATTTTACAGGAAAGTAGTGATTTGGTCCAGCTGAAAAAAGGTTAAAAATTAGCACTTCGGAAGCTGTCAAAAGATTTCAAGACACCCTAAACACAAAATTGTCCATATTTTGAGTTAGAGGCGATGAAGTTTTCTATAATTTTGATATAATTTGTCCCAAAAGTAGTACAACACACTGTAAAAATTTCATTGAGAAAGCGCAGGTGGGATATTTTTAATTTTCCTTTATGTTCTAAAAGAAATGCACTACGAATTAATTGTGTTCTCGGACCTAAGAGGTGAAGTCTGTAAATATAGAATCTGTACTTTGGCAACTTCCCTAAATGATTTGGTGGTGTCAATTTGTCAAATAGCATGGAACTAAAGGATTAAAACTTTTATTTTATAGAATTTCTGCAAAAAGGACCAATTTTGGCATTTTATGGTCAAAATAGGCATTTTAAGGCTTTTTCAATATTGATGCATACATGGCATCCTGACTTTCTATCTGACAGGTTTTCATGTGTCAATACTTGTGTTTCAATGCCTTTGTCTAGTTCTTTTACTTTTTTATGAACTCAGAATCTAGAGAAAAGAAGATTATCTCAGACAATATGTACAAAATGTGTTGTATAAATGACCCTTGTCTAACGCCCTGCTTGGATGAAGTCAAAAGTGGGGTTCTTGGTACATAAAATTTGAATTCCACAATAAAGACCTCACTAAATTTGTATCAAAAGCACTTTACAATGTCTATTGTACCTGTTCCATCTCACATAATATCTTTCTTTTCTGCTGTAGGATAGCAAGTGGTTTAAATAGAAGCCTGTTGAGACTAAAATTGCATTCAAGTTTTTCATTAAAAATGCAAAAATCTTTGTATCAGACCATACTGTCTGTAAGAAAAGTTAATTGCAAGAGCCTTTTTGTGCTCAGATTTCTTGTTTCATGTCACATGAGTATAGAAATGATAAAAAAGACACAATTTTTTATTTCTTACAGCCTCAATATGCATTTTTTAATGTAAATATGTGGCACGGCCTAAATTGACCCTTATTTTTTTCCAGTCTTACTTGGCTTAAGACCCTTTTAGACTAGTTTGATATGTTATTTGTGACTTTTCTTTCCATTTAAAGTACATTCAATACATATGTAAGGATTATTTATAACCAAAAAGCTTCACAAACTTAAAATTGCTGGAAAATATTACATCTTCATGTAAGGCCCCCTTTCATTGAAAAACCTCAATTTTTAGGCCCAGGCTGATATAAATTTGACTTTTGAATAATTATGCTAAGTCTGATAAATCAAATGAGTACTCTATTGCTTTTAGTACATAATAAATGATATATAATGGCATTTAAAAAGTATTTTTTTGCAATATTTTAATTTTCAAAGCCTAAAATGTTGATAGTTGAAATTATTTAATTTCAACGTCAAAATTTAGCACGCAAAGATGAGTATAGAATTTAACATATTGCCTATAATATATATCCTATTGTTATGAAACTTTGCAAGCAGTGTTATAATTTATCAAGCTTTGGTCATACCAAGTTTTTTTAAGATTTGTCAACTCTTTCTATCCTATTAGGTCCGAGACCACAATTGTCGTCCCTTGATTTTCGTTGTTCACGAATATAGTCCCTAGTGTTAACAGTGGGTTACTTGCCAATAATTTTTATATCCCTTCCAAATTTATTTCTCCATGTTTAATGCCTGAAATTGTAAGTAGGGAGGTGAAATAACACTGTAAAAAAATTTGGGTCCAGAATTTTACAGGAAAGTAGTGATTTGGTCCAGCTGAAAAAAGGTTAAAAATTAGCACTTCGGAAGCTGTCAAAAGATTTCAAGACACCCTAAACACAAAATTGTCCATATTTTGAGTTAGAGGCGATGAAGTTTTCTATAATTTTGATATAATTTGTCCCAAAAGTAGTACAACACACTGTAAAAATTTCATTGAGAAAGCGCAGGTGGGATATTTTTAATTTTCCTTTATGTTCTAAAAGAAATGCACTACGAATTAATTGTGTTCTCGGACCTAAGAGGTGAAGTCTGTAAATATAGAATCTGTACTTTGGCAACTTCCCTAAATGATTTGGTGGTGTCAATTTGTCAAATAGCATGGAACTAAAGGATTAAAACTTTTATTTTATAGAATTTCTGCAAAAAGGACCAATTTTGGCATTTTATGGTCAAAATAGGCATTTTAAGGCTTTTTCAATATTGATGCATACATGGCATCCTGACTTTCTATCTGACAGGTTTTCATGTGTCAATACTTGTGTTTCAATGCCTTTGTCTAGTTCTTTTACTTTTTTATGAACTCAGAATCTAGAGAAAAGAAGATTATCTCAGACAATATGTACAAAATGTGTTGTATAAATGACCCTTGTCTAACGCCCTGCTTGGATGAAGTCAAAAGTGGGGTTCTTGGTACATAAAATTTGAATTCCACAATAAAGACCTCACTAAATTTGTATCAAAAGCACTTTACAATGTCTATTGTACCTGTTCCATCTCACATAATATCTTTCTTTTCTGCTGTAGGATAGCAAGTGGTTTAAATAGAAGCCTGTTGAGACTAAAATTGCATTCAAGTTTTTCATTAAAAATGCAAAAATCTTTGTATCAGACCATACTGTCTGTAAGAAAAGTTAATTGCAAGAGCCTTTTTGTGCTCAGATTTCTTGTTTCATGTCACATGAGTATAGAAATGATAAAAAAGACACAATTTTTTATTTCTTACAGCCTCAATATGCATTTTTTAATGTAAATATGTGGCACGGCCTAAATTGACCCTTATTTTTTTCCAGTCTTACTTGGCTTAAGACCCTTTTAGACTAGTTTGATATGTTATTTGTGACTTTTCTTTCCATTTAAAGTACATTCAATACATATGTAAGGATTATTTATAACCAAAAAGCTTCACAAACTTAAAATTGCTGGAAAATATTACATCTTCATGTAAGGCCCCCTTTCATTGAAAAACCTCAATTTTTAGGCCCAGGCTGATATAAATTTGACTTTTGAATAATTATGCTAAGTCTGATAAATCAAATGAGTACTCTATTGCTTTTAGTACATAATAAATGATATATAATGGCATTTAAAAAGTATTTTTTTGCAATATTTTAATTTTCAAAGCCTAAAATGTTGATAGTTGAAATTATTTAATTTCAACGTCAAAATTTAGCACGCAAAGATGAGTATAGAATTTAACATATTGCCTATAATATATATCCTATTGTTATGAAACTTTGCAAGCAGTGTTATAATTTATCAAGCTTTGGTCATACCAAGTTTTTTTAAGATTTGTCAACTCTTTCTATCCTATTAGGTCCGAGACCACAATTGTCGTCCCTTGATTTTCGTTGTTCACGAATATAGTCCCTAGTGTTAACAGTGGGTTACTTGCCAATAATTTTTATATCCCTTCCAAATTTATTTCTCCATGTTTAATGCCTGAAATTGTAAGTAGGGAGGTGAAATAACACTGTAAAAAAATTTGGGTCCAGAATTTTACAGGAAAGTAGTGATTTGGTCCAGCTGAAAAAAGGTTAAAAATTAGCACTTCGGAAGCTGTCAAAAGATTTCAAGACACCCTAAACACAAAATTGTCCATATTTTGAGTTAGAGGCGATGAAGTTTTCTATAATTTTGATATAATTTGTCCCAAAAGTAGTACAACACACTGTAAAAATTTCATTGAGAAAGCGCAGGTGGGATATTTTTAATTTTCCTTTATGTTCTAAAAGAAATGCACTACGAATTAATTGTGTTCTCGGACCTAAGAGGTGAAGTCTGTAAATATAGAATCTGTACTTTGGCAACTTCCCTAAATGATTTGGTGGTGTCAATTTGTCAAATAGCATGGAACTAAAGGATTAAAACTTTTATTTTATAGAATTTCTGCAAAAAGGACCAATTTTGGCATTTTATGGTCAAAATAGGCATTTTAAGGCTTTTTCAATATTGATGCATACATGGCATCCTGACTTTCTATCTGACAGGTTTTCATGTGTCAATACTTGTGTTTCAATGCCTTTGTCTAGTTCTTTTACTTTTTTATGAACTCAGAATCTAGAGAAAAGAAGATTATCTCAGACAATATGTACAAAATGTGTTGTATAAATGACCCTTGTCTAACGCCCTGCTTGGATGAAGTCAAAAGTGGGGTTCTTGGTACATAAAATTTGAATTCCACAATAAAGACCTCACTAAATTTGTATCAAAAGCACTTTACAATGTCTATTGTACCTGTTCCATCTCACATAATATCTTTCTTTTCTGCTGTAGGATAGCAAGTGGTTTAAATAGAAGCCTGTTGAGACTAAAATTGCATTCAAGTTTTTCATTAAAAATGCAAAAATCTTTGTATCAGACCATACTGTCTGTAAGAAAAGTTAATTGCAAGAGCCTTTTTGTGCTCAGATTTCTTGTTTCATGTCACATGAGTATAGAAATGATAAAAAAGACACAATTTTTTATTTCTTACAGCCTCAATATGCATTTTTTAATGTAAATATGTGGCACGGCCTAAATTGACCCTTATTTTTTTCCAGTCTTACTTGGCTTAAGACCCTTTTAGACTAGTTTGATATGTTATTTGTGACTTTTCTTTCCATTTAAAGTACATTCAATACATATGTAAGGATTATTTATAACCAAAAAGCTTCACAAACTTAAAATTGCTGGAAAATATTACATCTTCATGTAAGGCCCCCTTTCATTGAAAAACCTCAATTTTTAGGCCCAGGCTGATATAAATTTGACTTTTGAATAATTATGCTAAGTCTGATAAATCAAATGAGTACTCTATTGCTTTTAGTACATAATAAATGATATATAATGGCATTTAAAAAGTATTTTTTTGCAATATTTTAATTTTCAAAGCCTAAAATGTTGATAGTTGAAATTATTTAATTTCAACGTCAAAATTTAGCACGCAAAGATGAGTATAGAATTTAACATATTGCCTATAATATATATCCTATTGTTATGAAACTTTGCAAGCAGTGTTATAATTTATCAAGCTTTGGTCATACCAAGTTTTTTAAGATTTGTCAACTCTTTCTATCCTATTAGGTCCGAGACCACAATTGTCGTCCCTTGATTTTCGTTGTTCACGAATATAGTCCCTAGTGTTAACAGTGGGTTACTTGCCAATAATTTTTATATCCCTTCCAAATTTATTTCTCCATGTTTAATGCCTGAAATTGTAAGTAGGGAGGTGAAATAACACTGTAAAAAAATTTGGGTCCAGAATTTTACAGGAAAGTAGTGATTTGGTCCAGCTGAAAAAAGGTTAAAAATTAGCACTTCGGAAGCTGTCAAAAGATTTCAAGACACCCTAAACACAAAATTGTCCATATTTTGAGTTAGAGGCGATGAAGTTTTCTATAATTTTGATATAATTTGTCCCAAAAGTAGTACAACACACTGTAAAAATTTCATTGAGAAAGCGCAGGTGGGATATTTTTAATTTTCCTTTATGTTCTAAAAGAAATGCACTACGAATTAATTGTGTTCTCGGACCTAAGAGGTGAAGTCTGTAAATATAGAATCTGTACTTTGGCAACTTCCCTAAATGATTTGGTGGTGTCAATTTGTCAAATAGCATGGAACTAAAGGATTAAAACTTTTATTTTATAGAATTTCTGCAAAAAGGACCAATTTTGGCATTTTATGGTCAAAATAGGCATTTTAAGGCTTTTTCAATATTGATGCATACATGGCATCCTGACTTTCTATCTGACAGGTTTTCATGTGTCAATACTTGTGTTTCAATGCCTTTGTCTAGTTCTTTTACTTTTTATGAACTCAGAATCTAGAGAAAAGAAGATTATCTCAGACAATATGTACAAAATGTGTTGTATAAATGACCCTTGTCTAACGCCCTGCTTGGATGAAGTCAAAAGTGGGGTTCTTGGTACATAAAATTTGAATTCCACAATAAAGACCTCACTAAATTTGTATCAAAAGCACTTTACAATGTCTATTGTACCTGTTCCATCTCACATAATATCTTTCTTTTCTGCTGTAGGATAGCAAGTGGTTTAAATAGAAGCCTGTTGAGACTAAAATTGCATTCAAGTTTTTCATTAAAAATGCAAAAATCTTTGTATCAGACCATACTGTCTGTAAGAAAAGTTAATTGCAAGAGCCTTTTTGTGCTCAGATTTCTTGTTTCATGTCACATGAGTATAGAAATGATAAAAAAGACACAATTTTTTATTTCTTACAGCCTCAATATGCATTTTTTAATGTAAATATGTGGCACGGCCTAAATTGACCCTTATTTTTTTCCAGTCTTACTTGGCTTAAGACCCTTTTAGACTAGTTTGATATGTTATTTGTGACTTTTCTTTCCATTTAAAGTACATTCAATACATATGTAAGGATTATTTATAACCAAAAAGCTTCACAAACTTAAAATTGCTGGAAAATATTACATCTTCATGTAAGGCCCCCTTTCATTGAAAAACCTCAATTTTTAGGCCCAGGCTGATATAAATTTGACTTTTGAATAATTATGCTAAGTCTGATAAATCAAATGAGTACTCTATTGCTTTTAGTACATAATAAATGATATATAATGGCATTTAAAAAGTATTTTTTTGCAATATTTTAATTTTCAAAGCCTAAAATGTTGATAGTTGAAATTATTTAATTTCAACGTCAAAATTTAGCACGCAAAGATGAGTATAGAATTTAACATATTGCCTATAATATATATCCTATTGTTATGAAACTTTGCAAGCAGTGTTATAATTTATCAAGCTTTGGTCATACCAAGTTTTTTTAAGATTTGTCAACTCTTTCTATCCTATTAGGTCCGAGACCACAATTGTCGTCCCTTGATTTTCGTTGTTCACGAATATAGTCCCTAGTGTTAACAGTGGGTTACTTGCCAATAATTTTTATATCCCTTCCAAATTTATTTCTCCATGTTTAATGCCTGAAATTGTAAGTAGGGAGGTGAAATAACACTGTAAAAAAATTTGGGTCCAGAATTTTACAGGAAAGTAGTGATTTGGTCCAGCTGAAAAAAGGTTAAAAATTAGCACTTCGGAAGCTGTCAAAAGATTTCAAGACACCCTAAACACAAAATTGTCCATATT
>NW_026963678.1:0-25959 GCF_036588685.1 Mytilus trossulus | reverse complement strand
CTTCTTCATAAATAAGTTAAAAGTAGTTAATATATAACTTAGAATTGTCAGTTCTAGATTCCTCTTACTGAGGCTTTTTATAATTTATCTTTTTTAAAGAGACGTGCATAATTGTTTTGTGAAAAGTGCACTTGAATTAAAATAGTATAAATAAATTTTAGTACCTTTTGCATAAGGGTTTTTCAAGACAAGTTTAAGAATTTAATTTTCCCGAATAAAAGAGAGTTATTTTTTTGAGTTAAGAAATCGTGGCAGAGATTTAATTAAACTAAAGAATAGCGGCTAGATACTATTCGCGCTTTTAGATATCTGGTTGGCTTAAAAAGATGTGTAAGCATTTTCCTTAACTATTTAAGGGGTAAAATTTTTTGGGTTAAGCTGAAAAATACTAAAATTGATGTTAAAAAAAAATTGGGTTTCTATAGGCTTTAAACTGGCTATTAGATATTAGTGTATTTTAACTAAAACCAGATGGGGAAAAAAGATTAATTGGGTTATTCATTTACTTTAAAATAAGCCTATGGTTGTAGGACCAGTGACTATGATAAAAACGAGTAAAAATATTATTTATTTGGTATTACTATTTTGTTTTACCTTAAAAAACTAAAGGCTAAATAAAAGTTTTTAAACGAATTCGGCAAACTAAACTTCTCGACTGTTTAACAAAAACATTTCCTTTTGATGTAAGTAAAAGGTAGTCCCTGCCCAGTGCAACTAGAGTAATGTTTGTTGTAAACGGCGGCGTTAACGTGAGCGTCCTAAGGTAGCGCGATAATTTGCCTTTCAATTGAAGGATGGTATGAAAGGGTTAACGAAGAAGGTGCTGTGTCTGAAAATTTAATTTAAACTAACTTTAAGGTGAAGAGGCCTTTATGTAAAAGAAGGACGACAAGACCCTATGAAGCTTTATCTTAATTGGAGTTTTTGGCTCTTATACGATTTTGATGGGAGATCAGTGAAAATAAGTCTTTCACTATTATATAAATCTAACTCGTATTTCCTAACTTTATATGTGTGGCTAGCTACTCTAGGGATAACAGCGCAATTTCTCCCGAAAGATGGTATTGGAGGGGAAGATTGCGACCTCGATGTTGGCTTTAGATATCCTAGAGGCGTAGAAGCTTCTAATGGTGGGTCTGTTCGCCCTTTAAAATCTAACATGAGCTGAGTTCAGAACGGCGTGAGCTAGTTCAGTTTCTATCCTCTTTTAAAAATGAGCTAATTTTGTACGAAAGGACTTTTTCGCTAAAGCAACGCTTTGCCCTGGCTCTGTCATTGCTTAAATAATGCTACGCAATAAACTGATTAGTTTATAAAAAGGGTTGCCTTTTATGAAGCTGAAGGCCAATTAGTGGCGGTAGGGCGTGTCGTTGGTTCTTGTTAAAATTAGTATTGCTATTTTATTAAAAAATAGGGTTAAAACGGGTTGCAAATTAGGTAAAAAATAAAACAGTCTATTAATGCAGCCAAAAAGCAGCAATCACCCACCTAAAGAATAAAACAAGGGTTCTAAAAAGGCGGTGTGTAATGGATTTGTGCTAGTAACAGACAAAAAAAAACCAAACACTGTGGAAACCCTTAAGAATGAGGTTTTATAGTGTACCGCATTTCCTGTTACCGGCCGGTACAGTGACCGCAAGGCCTGTTCTCCTGTCCTTTTACACGGAAACCCTGTTGCTGATGCATGTAAAAAGCCCTTAGTTAAGATAACTTATAAGTCAAAGTAAAACTTAATTTTACTTGACATTGTGTATTTTATTGAAAATCTAGTTGCGAATGCCCATACCTGTCCAAACTTGTTTTAGATTATGCTTTACAACCTGTTGTAGATAAGGTTTTGAACCCTTTACAGTGAGTAAGCATTTTTCAGAGTCATGTGAGACTTAACCTAATTAGTGGTAGAAAAAAACAAACTTAAACCTAAATTCTAAAGCTATTTGCTTCCTGTGGTTAATTGTAAACTGCAGGAGAAATGGATCTAAGGTGTTAATTTTTTTCGTTTGCCCTAATTTTGGTTGCTCATGTGATTTTTTGGGGTTTGAAAACTAGACTATCTGTATCTTAAAATCAAAAAATAAATAGAAATCAAGTCATATGAAAGTTCCCAAAGCGTAATTCATGGGTCACTTAAAGTCTAAGCAAAAAAGTAAATCAAAAATAAAATAAAATCAAAATGACACACTAATGCCTGGGGGGGCTGATCTGGAGGGGAGGAAATAGGAAAGCAGGTTAAATAGAGGTGACAAAAATGTGGTGTGCAGCAACAAAATGAAGCTAAATAAAATTGTGAAACGTAGAAGCGTGAGCTTGTAAACAAGGTTGTGAGCGTCTTAAAAAGTAAGTGTTAACAATAGTATGTAATATTAACACGCCTAAAAGGGGGTTAGGTGGGTTATAAACTTACAAAGACTACAAGTGATGAAGTTTATGTCTGGTCCTGAGGTCCCTTTTAAGTGAGTTAGTTTCGTATAAAAGGTTTTTAAGCAAAGCAATGTTCTGTCACAGATCTGAGTGCTATAGACAATATTGTATAGGGCCTTTTTATGTAAATAAACGTGGCGTTAGGCTGTTAAATGTGCTGGTTATAGGATGGTTACATAGCAATAATTACTATATTTGCCTTCTGGGCAAAAATTTTAATGAAATTAGTGTACGCTGGGTGAATAAATTAAGCTAGAATGTTGAGCTGTTAATTGAAAATCCCAGTAATTTGCTTAGGGTATAAGATTCTTATTCTCAAGCCAGATAGCCTGTCTCTTAAGTTGTGTTTAGTTGCTAATGTTAATATAACTGAGAGCTACAAATTCTTCCTAGCTTAGTTGTACGTGGGGGGATGGCCCAGTTGCTTTGATGAAGCTAAGCTCAAAAGTAGTTTATTGCTCTGAGGTGTTATAAAGAAGTATTATAGTACGTAGGACTTTGATTCCTAAAGAAAAAGTTAAAGCTTTTCTTTATAAACAATTTAAGAGGAGTTAATTAGTTTTAGGCTCATCTCACTGAGGTTTTTTAGAATTTATCTTTCTAAAGAAATGCACACGATTGCCTCATAAAAAGCTTACTTGAAGTAAAGTGGGGCAAATAAATTTTAGTACTTCTTGCATAAGGGTAAAGCGAAGAGGCCTGTGTGTAAAAGAAGAGCAACAAGACCCTGCGAAGCTTTATTTTAATTGAAGTTTTTGGGTTTGTTAACCCAAAAGCTTATGCATAGCTTTAAGGTCTCTTTTAAGCGAGCGAGTTTTTAGCTAAAGCAATACTTTGTGACGGATCTGTAATGACATAAATAATATTGTATAATAGGCTGATTAACTTATAAAAAGGGTTCTTTTTATGTAAATGAGTGTGTTGCTTAGTGATAGATTGTTGAATGTGTTGGGCACTAGAGAGGCTGTATGAGAGTGGCTTAGGCAGGGGTTTGCTGCAAAAAAAGGCTTACTGTTAAGGGGTGTGTGAGATGGTTTTTTTTCATATAAAAACTGAGTGTTTAGAATAGACGTTGGAGGAGGGGACTTATGTCAGGGCGGAGGGGGTGACACTGTTAGGGTGCTCCCATTACCTGAAACTATTTCAGCTGTTGGAGATGCTGTTGTGAATGGTGTCGCTGAAGTTGTTCCTGATAATCAGGAGGAAGGGGGCCCCCATGCTGAGGGTGGCTATGTTCCTTTAGAAGAACAAATAGCTGTTGTGGAGCCTGAAGTCCCAGCTAATGTCTGTCAGCCAGTCGAGCAGAGAAATGTGGTTGTAAGTGAAGAAGACAGTGTTCCTGATGTTAGTAAAGACGGGGTCAGTAGTTATTAATGCTCATAGTTAAAGTTTATTGGTGTATTAATAGTTATAATTTATTAAAATAATCCATAAGATAAGCAAAATTACAGTTAATTCGTTTATTGTTAGGCTGTTATGGTCTATTTAAAAACTGGTCAATACGGGTCTCCTTACACCTAATTAACTTGGTTTTAGTGTATGCTTGAAAGGCTACAAAGCCTTTGCGGGGAGTAAGCATTCTTCAGGACCACATGAGATTCAACCTAATTATTGGCAGAGAAAGTGGTGAATTTGACCCTTAAATTCTAAGTTACTTGGGCTCTATAGCTAATTGTAAGCTGTAGGATAATGGGGATTTGAGACGTTTATTTCCTCATTTACCCCAGCTCTGGTTGCTCATGTGGTTTTCGGTTCGAAAACGAGGCGTGTATCTTAAAAATAAAAAAATTTTTGAAGCGTAAGTTGTTGGTCGCTTTAAGTCTAATTAAAAATAAAGTAAAAATGGAGCAAAAACAAAGTTGGACACTTAACACTTTGGGTGTCTTCAGAGGTGTAAAAAGGGGGGTCCAAGCTTATGTGTACTCATAAAAAAATGCGGTGTGCGGGGGGTTTGTGCCTGTATATATAACAAAAATTCATGAGGTGGCCGAGGAAGAGGTGGTGAGCTGTAAACTCATAAACAAGGTGTAGGCCTTTCTTATGAGATGGTTGGTAACAATACTGTGAATAATATTAACACGCCTAAGAGGGTTGGTCCGTGACGAAGTACTAATAAGTTGGTGAAGATTATGAATGACAGGTTCTATGATTTGCCTTGTCCTGTAAACTTAAACGCTTGGTGAAGGTTTGGCTCTATACTAGGCTTGTGCCTAATTATCCAACTTCTAAGGGGTCTTTTATTGTCAACTCATTATACTGCTCATGAAGACATGGCATTCGATTCTGTAGTACATATTATGCGTAATGTGGAAAAAGGATGAATGTTGCGTAATATTCATGCAAATGGGTCCTCTATGTTTTTTATCTGTATTTATGCGCACATTGCTCGTGGGCTGTATTATGGGTCTTATTTAGATAAGACAGTGTGGTATTTTGGGGTGCATTTGTTTTTGTTAACTATGGCGGAGGCTTTCCTCGGTTACACTTTGCCTTGGGGGCAAATGTCATATTGGGGGGCTACTGTTATTACTAATATACTTAGAGTGATCCCCGTAGTAGGAGAGAGTATGCTCCGCTATGTATGAGGGGGTTGGACCGTGTGTAATGCAACTCTAAAGCGGTTTTATACTTTACACTTTCTCTTACCGTTTGTGATAGTGGCGGTTGTTTTTTTACACCTGTTTTTTTTACATGAGAAAGGGAGTAATAACCCTTTGGGTATTGAAAGAGGTACTATGTGTGTGCCCTTCCACCCCTTCTATACTATTAAAGATCTTTTTGGTTATGTTTGCTTTAGGTTCTTTTTTATATATTTAGTGTGTGTGGATCCTGAGCTGTTAGGGAATCATTTAAACTATTGGCCTGCTAATCCTATAAAAACGCCAATCCATGTTCAGCCTGAGTGGTATTTTATGTTTGCTTATGCAATCCTTCGTTCAATTCCTCATAAAGCGGGGGGGGTATATGTTATGTTTTTGTCGATTGTAGTATTATACCTAATTCCTAGTCTTCACAGAGGTAAGTATCGAAGTTTATGTTTTTACCCGTTTAATCAAGTAGTGTTTTGAGTGTTGGTTGGTAGGTTTATTAGGTTAACATGGATTGGTGCTCGCCCAGTGCGGGAGCCTTATATCATTTTGGGGCAGTGTCTTTCAGTCATTTATTTCTCTAGGTTGTTATTAAACCCTCTTTCTTTGTGGGTGTGGGACAAGCTGCTTGAATACCCTAAATTCTGTAGGAGTCGTCCTGTAGACCTGAAATGGTTTAAGTTTTTAGCTTATTTCAAGTTATTAAAATTAGTAAATCGCGAAAGTAGCGCACGTGAGTGGGCTAATAAGTGTAGAAAAATATAAATATGTCTTTTTACGGGAGTCGATATTTTGGTGATATTGTCCATGGGGAACTAGGGAAAGACCTGTTCCGGTACCATGGTTTTGTGATGATAGTAGCAGTGGCTGTGTTGGTCTTTGTTATATATATAGGATGCGTAATCCTTCTTACTAAATTTTCTTATCGCCATTTCTTGAACCGTCAACGATTAGAATTTTGATGGACTATTGTGCCAATGTTGATGTTAGTAGGGTTGTGGTTTCCTTCTATAATTAACCTATATTATATAGAAGAAGTAAAACGGCCCCGGTGAAATTTTAAGGCGATTGGGAAACAATGGTACTGATCTTACGAATTTTGTCGCAATTTAGACACTCCAAGCTCTAGAGAAAGCGCTGAAAGAATTTCGTGTTATACAATTGATTCTTACATAGAAGACCAGCAGGAGACATTTAGAAAAGGAGGGTATCGTTTGTTGGATGTTGATAACCGGATGGTGGCTCCAGCAGATGTGCAAATAACTGCTTTTGTAAGAAGGTCTGATGTGCTCCATTCGTTTGCACTCCCTAAGTTACTAATTAAAGTAGATGCCATCCCAGGTCGAATTAATCGGCTTCCTATAAAAGCTTCCCAGTGTAGAATTATTTACGGGCAGTGTTCTGAAATTTGCGGGGTTAACCATAGATTTATACCGATTGTGATTGAGTTTATTCCTGAGAAATATTTTGTCATATGGTTGGAAGCTCTTAACTAAAATAAAAAATAAGCTAAAGCTTTTAAGAAGCGTTAAACTTTTAATTTAATGAACTTGTACAATGGGCAAGTAGCTTTTAGTGATAAGGTGGTCTAATATTAGGATATAGGGCTCATGCCCCTAAGGCGCCGTGAGTAGTGGCTCTTATCTTTGTGAGAGCTGGCAGAGCTAATGCGTTTGATTTAGGATCAATTCATAAGTATATATACTTGCTTTCATGGCACAAGCTGGCAGACCTAATGCATACGATTTAAGCTCGTCTTATAAGATATACTCTTGTTTGTGTGTGAATTACAAAGCTAAGCCCAGTCTCATTATGGTTAGTGTCGAGTGTCTATTTAAGACTCTAAGGAGAGTAGCTGTTTTCTTTGGAGCCTCTATCCTATTAAGCCTTTGTCAAGTGTCAGCGGACTCTTTTACTCCCTTGGGGTCGACTAAGGCTGCACTGGTGGACTGAGTAGGCGTGGTTGTTGGTGTTATCCCTTTTGTAGGGGTGCTTCTCGCTGTGGGCTTCTATACTTTGTTGGAACGTAAAATTTTGGCTATCATTATAATCCGAAAGGGTCCATCCAAGGTGAGTTATATAGGGATCTTGCAGCCTTTTAGTGACGCAGGTAAGTTGTTATGTAAAGAGTTTATTGTGCCTACACGTGCTAACGTAGGGCCCTTCATTTTGGCTCCTGCACTAATATTAACTATCAGTTTACTTGGATGGCTTTTATACCCGTATAAGTCGGCTGAAGTGTTTTATGTTTTCGGGGTGATTCTGTTTATAGTTATTACTAGAGTCAGGGTTTACGGGGTAATAATATCCGGATGGGCTTCTAACTCTAAATACTCTTTGCTAGGTGCAGTTCGTGCGATGGCGCAAAGAATTTCTTATGAGATCCCTATAGGATTTATCTTCTTTTGTGTGGTGCTGTGCTCGGGTGTGTTTATGTTTCAAGAAATTAGGGTGTTCCAACAAAGGTCCTTTTTTTTCTTTTTTCCTTTGTGCGTAGTTATAGTTGTCTGAATGCTGTGTATGCTAGCTGAAACTAATCGGGCGCCATTTGATTTTGTGGAAGGAGAGTCGGAATTAGTGTCAGGATACAACGTGGAGTACAGCGGAGGGGGGTTTGCAGTTATATTTATTGCGGAGTACTCTAGTATTCTTCTCAGAAGGGTTATAAGGGCGGCGATATTTTTCGGGGGAAATGAAGCGTTGATCGGGGTCTTTATGATGGCTTTTGCGGTCTTCTTTGTGGTTATTCGTGCTTCTTTACCTCGTTTACGTTATGATAAGTTAATGAGTTTGTGTTGGACTGTTCTTCTATGTGTCATACTTATGGCTAGTGTGTGTGTAGTAGTTCTAGTTAGGGTGTATGTAAGATAATATAAACTAGTATAATTCATTTACACTGAATGTGTCAGATAAAGTCTGTCTTACTTATGGTTAAAAGGTTGGCAATTAGACTTATTGCATTGATTATTATAAAAAACCTAAATATGAGTGTCATTGGGTTAAGCGTTCTAACTATTCTAAGTATGGGCGCCACAAGAGTCGCGATAGGGGGGGTAGAGTTGAACGGGTTGTACACCACAGACTTTGTAATAGGGTTAATGGTTACACTAACTCTATTTGTAGCAATTCTTTCCTACCTAAGGAGGGTTAAGATCCACCGGAAAGCAAGATTTAATTTAATAATTATCAGAATCAGCCTAATTTTAGTGATAAGATTCAGGGTGAGGAGGTTCTTTCTTTTTTTTTTTTTTTTTGAAAGTGTGCTAGCCCCTCTGTTGTTATTAATTGTAGGCTGAGGCTATCAGCCAGAGCGTTTACAGGCAGGGGGGTATATAGTAATCTATACGGTGTTCGGATCTCTTTTTTTCTTATGGGGGGTAAGAGAACTCTATATTAGAGGGTTGAGGAGGAGGATAAGTTCTGTGGTAAGGCTAGTAAAAAAAAGGGGAATGAGATTGTGATGGCTATACATTCTAGGGTTTCTTATCAAGCTACCAATATATCCATTTCACCTGTGACTACCTAAGGCTCACGTAGAGGCCCCAGTAGCCGGTTCGATGCTATTGGCCGGGGTGGTACTAAAATTAGGAGGGTACGGGCTGCTTCGATTTATAATAGTTATACAAATAAGGCTTAGAAGCGTTTTTTTTGTGCTGCTACTAGTGGTGAACTTGGCAGGAGGTGTCTACGCAGGATTAGCGTGTGTACGGCAAGTGGACCTAAAATGTTTGGTAGCATATTCCTCTGTAGCGCATATGAGGCTTGTGCTATTAGGAGTGCTTAGCAACACGGTATTAGGGGTAGTGGGGGCCATTATTATTATGATCGGGCATGGGTTGTGTTCATCAGGTTTGTTCAGGTATGTGAATGCTATCTATAAGATGAGGCACTCGCGTCTGCTAGTAATAAATAAAGGGGGCTTGTTAGTCTGCCCAAGTCTAGTCTTAATGTGTTTCCTGTTAAGATCAAGCAACATAGCAGCCCCTCCTAGTCTAAACTTATTTGGGGAAATCCTCGTTTTCGGCGTGGGAGGGTGAATAAGTGGAGTGTTCCTGCTTATCCTGGGTCTGATAAGCTTTATTAGGGCATGTTTTAGACTATACCTATATGGAAGTTGTTGTCACGGGAAGGGGGTGTCACAGGGAGTCCTTAAACTTGAGAAGAGTTTGTGATGTTTTTGTTCTGGCGGCTCATTGGATACCGCTGAACTTTATGTTTATGTTTATACCCTAAACAATGAATCGTAATCCTTATTCTCGTTACTATGTACCAGGTCCAAGTCCGTGGCCCTTTTTTGTGGCTATCTCGGCAAACGGAATAGCGGTAGGGTTAATTTTGTGACTGCATCGAACTCCCAGATTTCTATTAATAGGAATGAGGTTGGGGTGTATACTATTGAGAACTTTTAGATGATGGCGAGACTTAATTCGTGAGGGAGATATTGGGTTTCATACTCGCTTCGTAATCAAGAGATTTCGTGATGGAGTTGCCCTTTTTATTCTGTCTGAAGTAATGTTCTTCTTTTCTTTTTTTTGGACTTTCTTCCATAATGCCTTAAGACCCTCGTGTGAACTAGGGATGCGATGACCCCCTCCAGGGATCCGCACGCCAAACCCGTCGTCGACAAGGCTGTTCGAGACAGGTCTTTTAATTAGGAGGGGGTTATTCGTAACTCAAGCCCATAAGAGAATGCGTTTGAAGGATTATGATGTTGGGCCATTTATTGGCCTAGTGGTAACAATTTTATGTGGGACTGTGTTCTTCCTAGTGCAACTTCGAGAATACTACTGAAACTCATACACTATTGCAGATAGGGTGTATGGAAGAGTGTTTTATTTACTAACTGGGTTTCATGGAATGCACGTAGTTGTGGGGACTCTTTGACTAATGGTGAGGTTAGTCCGACTATGGCGTGGGGAGTTTTCCAGTCAACGGCACTTTGGTTTTGAGGCTTGCATTTGGTACTGACACTTCGTAGATGTGGTATGGGTAGCATTATGATGTTTAGTATATGTGTGGTTTGGAGGATGGTTATACATGTGGTGGTTCAAAATATGAGACGGGGACGTCTATACGTTTAAGTACCCAGACGCAAAGCCTTCGTGGTATGCGTACATTCAAGAAGAGCATGCTCCGTCCTGATATAAGATTCCTGACCATTTAAAAGGTTAAAAATAGGAGTCATACAGACTAGTTAAACAGTTTTGATTTGAAATCAAGTACCAAAGCGATTCCAAGCGCTTACTAGTCTGAGTAAAGTAGTCTAATTAAGGACAGAAGACCTATGATTTTCAAGTGTTATAAGTAACCTTTACTTGAAATGGTAAGCTTTGTGGTAAGACCTATAAAATTAGTGAGATTAGGGGTAATATTGATCGGGACAATTCTTAGGGTTAGAAGAGAAGAGATAGTAGGGGTGTGACTCGGTTTAGAGCTAAATCTGTATGGATTTCTTGTAATTATAAACCCTGATGGTCACTATAGTCCTGAGCCCTGTGTAAAATATTTTGTGGTACAAAGAACGGGGTCAATTCTGATACTAGTGGGTTTTGTAACCTTGATAGAGCAGCACGTAGTGAGAGGGCTGGTGATAAGGGGGGCGGGTACAGTGTTAAAATCTGGCGTTTTCCCGCTACATTCGTGGGTCCCTTCAATTATTAAGAACAGCAGATGGTTAGCAAGAGGGTTAATATTAACTTGGCAAAAAGTCGCCCCCCTTGTCTTTTTATCAATAATTATACCCTCTAAGGGGTTGTGAGTAGTAATTGTATTGATAGCTGGAATTGGGGCAGTAGGGGGCCTTAACCAGAATTCAGTACGAGTAATAAGCGCGTACTCGTCGTTTGTGCATACATCATGAATGCTGTTAGGGCTCACATGGTCAAGAGTAGTCTTTGTAGGGTATTTTGCAGTTTACTCGCTGTCGGTAGGGCTGTTTTTTTATGGGTGCTCAATAATAAACAAAACAAGAATGGGCGGTCAGATTAGTAGAGCCGCGAGGGGTATAGGGTTACTGATACTGATGGGGATGCCTCCTTTCCTTGGCTTTCTAGCGAAAGTATTGGTGTTTCTAATGAGAGGAAGGGCTGTAATCGTGGCTTGTATTATAGGTTCAGTAATCAGGCTAAAATTCTACATTGACTTTTTTTATAGGATAGTAATAAAAAGGTTAGTAGACAAAAACAAAGCAGAATTCAAGATTATGTGGAGGATAGTGATCGGGGCTAACCTAGCAGGGGGGGCATTGATCTTGGTGAGATTTATTTAGAAACTGCTTTTAGGCCAGGGGCGTTTTGATTTCGGCTCAAAAAGAGTGGGTAAAACCACAAAAGTATGATAAAAAGGTAATTTAAAATAAAATATTTTGTTTCAAACATAACTATAGGTAGTTGTTACCTCCTTTTTGTAGAATGGTACTTTAAAAAAAAGGATTGGTTTGCATCTAATTATTAAGCCTAGGTTTTCATTCTTAAGTGAGGAAGTTAATTAACATAATAGGGCTGCTAACTTTGTTATAAATGGCTTGTACCATTTTTCCTTATAAAAAAGTAGTTTAATTTAAGAACGATAGGTTGTGGGGCTATTAGTGGTGTCAACCCTTTTTTAGCTAGATATAGTTTAAAATAAAATATTGGCTTTGGGAGCTAAAGACACTTCCATAAGTTTTCTAGAAGAATGGTTATGGGGTTAAGAGTTGCGTTTGTCTGCATTGTGTCTTTTTTGTTTACGGGGTTATTTATGCTACTAAGGGAAAAGCGGGGTCTAGACCGAGAAAAGTGCAGTCCATATGAGTGTGGATTTGAGCCTATTGGAAGAGCTCGGAGGCCCTTTTCTATCCGATTCTTTCTAGTAGCAGTTTTGTTCGTCGTGTTTGATGTAGAGGTAGTGCTGTTAATACCTTTTGCCTACATGTTCTTTTACGGTAAGAGAGTGTTAGGGATTTTGTCCTCAAGGGGTTTCCTTCTTATCTTGTTTGGGGGTCTCTACCACGAATATCGTGAGGGGTCTTTGGAATGAGTAGGTTAATACTAGAAGTGGCATTTATGCGAAACGAATTTTGATGAGAGGTGATTGTAAGAGGCTTACTTTTGCTGTTGGAAGTGTATTGTGTGTACCTGTGGTTTTCACGTCGAGAGTGCTTCTTAAGGAAGTATGGGACCAATGAAAGTTCTCAAGGATCTAATAGAAGGTTTGAAAAGGCATATCTTACTATAGCGTATAGGGAAAAAAATATTAAGAGGCTAAAATCTAGTGCGGCTCTAAGGGCTAATAAGGCTAGATGATTGGCTTCTAAGTAAGGATAAATAAAATGATAAAAATACTAAAAAAGGAAGAAGTAGGGGGTTATGGAGAAGTGGAGTCCTGGTGACGTCGATGGCTGTGATCAACAAATCACAAAGATATTGGAACCCTTTATCTGTATAGCGGAGTCTGAGGAGGGTTGTTTGGAGCAAGGTTGAGGTTAATGATCCGAATGCAACTGGGGCATCCTGGAGCAGTGTTCTTAAAAAGAGATTGATTCTATAATGTGGTGGTTACAACGCATGCCTTAATAATAATTTTTTTTGCTGTGATACCTATCTTAATTGGAGCTTTCGGTAATTGGTTGATTCCTCTGCTAGTAGGAGGTAAAGATATAATTTACCCGCGAATAAACAACTTAAGTTATTGACTATCTCCTAATGCACTATATTTACTAATACTGTCCTTTAGAACGGATAAAGGAGTTGGTGCTGGATGAACTATTTACCCCCCTTTATCTGTGTACCCCTATCATAGGGGCCCTAGGATGGATGTTCTTATTGTGTCACTACATCTAGCTGGGCTCAGCTCTCTAGTGGGGGCTATTAACTTTGCTAGGACCAATAAAAATATGCCAGTGTTAGAAATGAAAGGAGAACGAGCGGAGCTTTATGTTTTAAGGATTAGAGTTACTGCAGTTCTTTTAATTATTTCAATTCCGGTTCTAGGAGGGGGCATCACAATAATCTTGTTTGACCGAAACTTTAACACAACTTTTTTCGATCCCGCAGGAGGGGGGGACCCCGTTTTGTTCCAACATTTGTTTTGATTTTTTGGGCATCCGGAAGTGTATATTCTTATTCTACCTGCCTTTGGTGTGATATCAAAAGTAATTATGCATTGCTCTGGAAAAGAAGCGGTTTTTGGTCTAATTGGGATAGTATACGCAATAATCGGAATTGGAGGGTTAGGGTGTATGGTGTGGGCTCACCACATGTTTACCGTAGGTCTTAATGTTGATACTCGAGGCTATTTTTCTACCGCAACTATAGTAATCGCTGTTCCAACAGGGGTGAAAGTATTCAGATGACTGGCAACTATAGCAGGAAGAAAATTCAAAATAAAGCCTGCCGCCTACTGAAGTACTGGGTTTCTGTTTTTATTCACCGTGGGAGGGCTAACAGGGGTCTTACTGTCTAGGGCTTCTATGGATGTGTCTCTACACGACACATATTATGTGGTGGCTCATTTCCATTATGTGCTAAGAATAGGGGCGGTGTTTGGGGTGTTCTGTGGTCTTAACCATTGGTTGCCAAATTTTGTTGGAGTATGCTTTAATAAGAAATGGAGGAAAGCCCATTTTATAGCAATATTTTTTGGGGTAAATACTACCTTCTTTCCTCAGCATTTCTTAGGCCTAAGAGGAATGCCTCGACGGTATATAGACTACGCTGATATTTATGCTCACTGACATTGGGTGTCTTCTTATGGGTCCGCTGTGTCTTTTGGGTCTCTAATATATTTTAAGTTCCTTCTATGAGAGGCTCTAGTAAGCCAGCGAGGGGTTGTATTTAGTGGGGGTTTATGTGGTGAAATAGACTGAGCAGGTACCCGAGACCTTTATCCAGGAAGGAAGCATGTTTATAGCCAATTGCCATTTGTGTGAACTAACCCTTATAACACGTGTATCACTTATATTTATAAGAAATCGCGTAATCAATAATTTAAAGTCATGTTAATAGATGTTTTTTCTAGATTTGATGCTCACAGCTATAACTTAATTTGGTTGTCTATGCCGTTATGGTTGCTGTCTTCTATAGTGCCAATAACCGTGCTATTTAGAGACGTGTACACTAAGGGTAGAAGTACGAGCTCTTTTCGGAGTTTGGTGCTATCCTTTACTTATTCGATGATTCGATTGAACGGAAAGGGACTAAAGCTATCTGGGTTTCCTCTAGTAATAAGGGGTCTGTTCATGATAATTCTGATACTAAATCTGTCTGGAAACTTTCCATTCTTTTTCCCTGTAAGAGGGCAGTTTGTGTTCGGGTTCTCCTTTGCTTTGTCTATTTGAACTTGTTTAGTTTTATCTAGTCTTTTATGCAGATTTGAGCAGGGGTTGATGAGTCTCGTTCCAACAGGTTGCCCGTTAATCCTTGTGCCTTTTATAGTAGTGGTTGAGCTAATTAGTGGCATACTTCGCCCTTTAACATTAGTTTTACGTCTGACACTAAATCTGGGAGCTGGTAAAGTAATTCTAACTATATGCAGGAGAGAGTTAGTAGTTAGCTGGTTAAATAGCAGAAGGCTGCTTACAGGAGTTGGGGTATTAAAGGGTTAATAATGGGCGGAGGTGTTTTTGGAGCCGCTGAAGTTGCAATCGCGTGTATTCAGTGTTATATTTTTTGTGTCTTATTGTGTCTCTATACGGAGGATCATAGAAGGTAGGTAGTTTTAAAAGCTTTGCTGAAGCGACGGCCTTGTAAGTCGTAGAAAACTATGTGTTTTAAAGCTATGATTTGAATAAAATTCCTAGGAGTTTTCTTAATAAGTATAGGCTGTTTTGTAATCTTCCGTATAAACAAACACCTTTTGTGTTTATTTGTAGGGCTTGAAATAATAAGACTAGGCTTATTGTTTGTAACCCATGTGTTTCTAATAAATCAGTTTTGGTTAATTTTACTAATTCTATGTTTAGCTGTTTGCGAAGCCAGAATTTGCTTGGCCCTTCTGGTTATGGTGATGCGACTATGCGGAGACGATTTGATGTCAAGGTTACTAAGAGATGGCTCGTAAAAATAGTATCATACAATTAAAAAGTAACTTAGGGTTACTTTTACTGATTCTGATTGGATACTTATTTATTCTTAGAGGGAGGACCTTTGGAAAAGCTTATTTATTGGAAGTTACTGTTTGAGAGAGTAATTGTCTCTCATTTAGCTTCAGAGTTCTACTAGATAGCGTAAGAATAGTCTTTGTTGGGACGGTTTTGGTAATTAGAGGAAGTGTAGCAACCTACTGCAAGTGGTATATAGCTGGAGAGCCATACTACAAGCGGTTTATGGGATTAGTATGGTTGTTTGTGCTGTCTATAGTGTTTATAATCTTAGTTCCTAATTTAGTAATACTTTTAATTGGTTGAGACGGGCTAGGGCTCACCTCATTCCTATTAGTGGCTTATTACCAGAACAATAAGAGGTTATCTGCGGCTATGTTGACAGCTTTGACTAATCGAATTGGGGATGTTTTTGTACTTTTTAGAGTTTCTATTTTTTTAAGAGAAGGGGGGTGGTTAATTTATATATACCACCCAGTGCAGACATGGGTTAATTTAGGGTTTGTGGTAGTTCTTGCAGGTATAACTAAAAGCGCACAAATGCCGTTTTGCGCATGGCTACCTGCTGCCATGGCGGCACCCACACCGGTCTCCTCTTTGGTGCATTCTTCGACATTGGTGACAGCTGGGGTTTATTTGATTCTTCGCTCTTTTTATATTATCAGAGCTAATCCCTTTGTGACTCAAATACTTATAGTCTTAAGACTATTTACTCTAATATTAGCGGGGTCAAGGGCTGTGTTTGCGTTTGACCTAAAAAAGGTAATCGCACTCTCGACTTTGAGGCAGTTAAGGTTAATAATATTCTCGATTTCAATCCTTCTTCCGTCTGTAGCTTTTTTTCATTTAGTAACCCATGCGGTATTTAAAGCTTTGTTGTTTCTAGGCGCAGGGGGTGTTATTCATAGAAACCAAAGAATCCAAGATATCCGGGGGTTAAGAAGCTTGTGGCAAGGATTACCGGTAAGAATGGGTGCAATAACGGTTGCAATTGTGTCCTTGAGAGGGGCCCCGTTTATAAGAGGGTTTTTCTCTAAAGACCTAATAATTGAGCTAAGAATGATAGACAGAAGAATAACTTATGGGTGCTATTTATTAGAGCTAACAGGTTTAATCTTCACTTCTTTTTATAGGGCACGGATTGTATTTAGAGTAATACTTGGGTCTAATTACGTTAATAGCAGAAGTTTGCGGATTAATGAGCACTTAAATATACAAACTCCTTTTCTTAGCCTGTATATTGGGGCTATTATCTTAGGAGGGGTATTAGGGAGGAAAATAGAGAGGTTTGGGTTTGTAGTAGTTCTTGAGAAATATGAGAGAGTCAGAGTATTTCTTATTCCCTTTGTAGGGTTAATTTTGTGATGAGGAGTGCTTAGAAAATTAGGGTCTAAGCCTTGGTCGTCAGCCAAACTATTAAGATTCTTTTTGAGAATGTGGCTCATAGAGAGGCTAACCTCCCACCCCAGAAAAATGGCCTTCTTTAAGGGGTCCAGGATGGTAGCTCAAAGTCTGGATCAAGGTTGACTAGAGCTATTGGGCCCTCAAGGTGCCCATAAGGGACTAGGTCAACTCAGCTGTTTGAATGAAATTGTTCAGAAAAATTATTTTACCTACCAGCTGGTAGTATGAGGGCTGGTGGTAGCGGGGGGCGTAAGCTTAATTATGTTTATATAATGAGAGTTATAGTCATATGTGTAATTTTGATGGCTGTGTTTTCGATTGTCTTAATTGCCAAGCAACCTATTTCTTTAGGGCTAGTGCTATTGAGGGGGTCTATAATTGCATGTGTGGAGGTTGCACTGGAGGTTAGAAGGTTGTTAGGGTTCTTATTGTTCCTAACTTACGTTAGGGGTGTAATAGTCCTGTTCTTGTATGTTTTAAGGATCTACCCCAATGAAGTGTATCGTTTTAATCTAGAGTTTATGGTTCTCGTCAGAAGGTGTTGTGCCAGAGCGGTCCTTATGGGTCTTATGAATTACGAGTACAGAGAAATTAGCGGGTCTTTGTTTCTAAGTTTCATGGCTGAAAGAAGCGGGTTAAGGTTATATATCCTAATAGCTGGTGTGTTACTGTTTGTAATATTAGTGGTGTCGTATTTGTGCATAAAAACCATGGTGCCTTTACGAAGAGTAAAATAAACCTAAAATAGAAGATACAGTAGCTTAATTAAAGCGTCTCATTGAAAATGAGGAAGATGGATACTTTAGTACCTTGTGTCAAATCTGTAGGAGGGTTTGATTATGGCCCTAAATTTATGGGCAAAATGCTTCTCATGATTCTAAATGCGGGCTTGAACAAATTAAGTGCAAGTTCAACATCAGTGGGGAAAATTGGTTAATAAAGGAAACTTTAACCCAGCTTTTTGACAAATTCGGGGTCAATTGATGAATGCCAGCAGCCGCGGTTAGATTCAGTTCGAATATAAATTTAAGCGGATTGGTTAGAGTCAATGTTGTGTTATAAAACTATAAAAAAACTATAGGTGCAGTGTAATGTTAACGGTTTTTTGTGGTTATATTCCTAAAGTTTTAGTGAGCTTCTAACGAATCTATGAAGTGAAACCAGGATTAGATACCCTGTTATCCATAGTTTAAAACAAAAGTTCCTCTTAACTAAACATTTGGTTGTCAAAGAGAAATAAATAGGCGGTGTCTGAGATAGAAAACAGGGGATCCTGGGTGTTAAAGGATAACCCACCTACATTTGAGCCTTGTCTTATTAGTGCGTGTGTATGGTTGTTTACTCTAATATGGTGAGTGTCCGGGTAAAATTTTTGGTTATTACTGAAGCTAACTCTTATTTTACTTGCTGAGTTCGGTAAGGTAAGTTACTTTTAGTTAGGTGCAGCTACTAGAATTGGCTATATGCCCATGTAGCACAACTTCAAAAATAATTCAGATTGACATGCAGCTTATGACAAGGTTAATCTGGGATACAGATGTAACTTAAGCAATAATTCAAAGATTGAGCTACTAAAAGGTAGCTCAACTAAGTAGACAAATAAGATAAGAAAACTTGCCTTTGAAGAAGGACTTGTAAGTAAGGGTTAAAAATAAAATTACCCTGAATACAATCAGATGAGTACTAATCGCCCGTCGCTCGCGGGGAAACCTGTGAAAAGTCGTAACAAGGTAGCAGTAACGGAAGTTGCTGCTAGGCTATAATATGCATATATAGTAAATAATATTATATTTGCCTTCCAAGCAAAAGTTCTAATGAAATTAGTGTATGCTGGCCAAATAGTTTAAGCTAAAACGTTGAGCTGTTAATTCAAAATCGCAGTAATTTGCTTTGGCTTGCTTAAGTAGTTTAGGGAAAACATAAGATTTTCATTCTTAAGTCAGATAGTATTTCTCTTAAGTTGTGCTTAGTAGTTAATGTTAATATAACTGAGAACTGCAAATTCTCCATAGTCTAGTTAGGCCTAAGCTTAGTGCCACGTGGGGGATGATCCAGTTGCTTTGATGAAGCAAAGTTCAAAAGTAGTTTTTTGGCACTTAGAACTTCGAAGCGTTATAAAGAAAAATTGTAGTAAGTAGGGCTTTGATTCCTAAAGAAAAAGTTAATCTTCTTCTTCATAAATAAGTTAAAAGTAGTTAATATATAACTTAGAATTGTCAGTTCTAGATTCCTCTTACTGAGGCTTTTTATAATTTATCTTTTTTAAAGAGACGTGCATAATTGTTTTGTGAAAAGTGCACTTGAATTAAAATAGTATAAATAAATTTTAGTACCTTTTGCATAAGGGTTTTTCAAGACAAGTTTAAGAATTTAATTTTCCCGAATAAAAGAGAGTTATTTTTTTGAGTTAAGAAATCGTGGCAGAGATTTAATTAAACTAAAGAATAGCGGCTAGATACTATTCGCGCTTTTAGATATCTGGTTGGCTTAAAAAGATGTGTAAGCATTTTCCTTAACTATTTAAGGGGTAAAATTTTTTGGGTTAAGCTGAAAAATACTAAAATTGATGTTAAAAAAAAATTGGGTTTCTATAGGCTTTAAACTGGCTATTAGATATTAGTGTATTTTAACTAAAACCAGATGGGGAAAAAAGATTAATTGGGTTATTCATTTACTTTAAAATAAGCCTATGGTTGTAGGACCAGTGACTATGATAAAAACGAGTAAAAATATTATTTATTTGGTATTACTATTTTGTTTTACCTTAAAAAACTAAAGGCTAAATAAAAGTTTTTAAACGAATTCGGCAAACTAAACTTCTCGACTGTTTAACAAAAACATTTCCTTTTGATGTAAGTAAAAGGTAGTCCCTGCCCAGTGCAACTAGAGTAATGTTTGTTGTAAACGGCGGCGTTAACGTGAGCGTCCTAAGGTAGCGCGATAATTTGCCTTTCAATTGAAGGATGGTATGAAAGGGTTAACGAAGAAGGTGCTGTGTCTGAAAATTTAATTTAAACTAACTTTAAGGTGAAGAGGCCTTTATGTAAAAGAAGGACGACAAGACCCTATGAAGCTTTATCTTAATTGGAGTTTTTGGCTCTTATACGATTTTGATGGGAGATCAGTGAAAATAAGTCTTTCACTATTATATAAATCTAACTCGTATTTCCTAACTTTATATGTGTGGCTAGCTACTCTAGGGATAACAGCGCAATTTCTCCCGAAAGATGGTATTGGAGGGGAAGATTGCGACCTCGATGTTGGCTTTAGATATCCTAGAGGCGTAGAAGCTTCTAATGGTGGGTCTGTTCGCCCTTTAAAATCTAACATGAGCTGAGTTCAGAACGGCGTGAGCTAGTTCAGTTTCTATCCTCTTTTAAAAATGAGCTAATTTTGTACGAAAGGACTTTTTCGCTAAAGCAACGCTTTGCCCTGGCTCTGTCATTGCTTAAATAATGCTACGCAATAAACTGATTAGTTTATAAAAAGGGTTGCCTTTTATGAAGCTGAAGGCCAATTAGTGGCGGTAGGGCGTGTCGTTGGTTCTTGTTAAAATTAGTATTGCTATTTTATTAAAAAATAGGGTTAAAACGGGTTGCAAATTAGGTAAAAAATAAAACAGTCTATTAATGCAGCCAAAAAGCAGCAATCACCCACCTAAAGAATAAAACAAGGGTTCTAAAAAGGCGGTGTGTAATGGATTTGTGCTAGTAACAGACAAAAAAAAACCAAACACTGTGGAAACCCTTAAGAATGAGGTTTTATAGTGTACCGCATTTCCTGTTACCGGCCGGTACAGTGACCGCAAGGCCTGTTCTCCTGTCCTTTTACACGGAAACCCTGTTGCTGATGCATGTAAAAAGCCCTTAGTTAAGATAACTTATAAGTCAAAGTAAAACTTAATTTTACTTGACATTGTGTATTTTATTGAAAATCTAGTTGCGAATGCCCATACCTGTCCAAACTTGTTTTAGATTATGCTTTACAACCTGTTGTAGATAAGGTTTTGAACCCTTTACAGTGAGTAAGCATTTTTCAGAGTCATGTGAGACTTAACCTAATTAGTGGTAGAAAAAAACAAACTTAAACCTAAATTCTAAAGCTATTTGCTTCCTGTGGTTAATTGTAAACTGCAGGAGAAATGGATCTAAGGTGTTAATTTTTTTCGTTTGCCCTAATTTTGGTTGCTCATGTGATTTTTTGGGGTTTGAAAACTAGACTATCTGTATCTTAAAATCAAAAAATAAATAGAAATCAAGTCATATGAAAGTTCCCAAAGCGTAATTCATGGGTCACTTAAAGTCTAAGCAAAAAAGTAAATCAAAAATAAAATAAAATCAAAATGACACACTAATGCCTGGGGGGGCTGATCTGGAGGGGAGGAAATAGGAAAGCAGGTTAAATAGAGGTGACAAAAATGTGGTGTGCAGCAACAAAATGAAGCTAAATAAAATTGTGAAACGTAGAAGCGTGAGCTTGTAAACAAGGTTGTGAGCGTCTTAAAAAGTAAGTGTTAACAATAGTATGTAATATTAACACGCCTAAAAGGGGGTTAGGTGGGTTATAAACTTACAAAGACTACAAGTGATGAAGTTTATGTCTGGTCCTGAGGTCCCTTTTAAGTGAGTTAGTTTCGTATAAAAGGTTTTTAAGCAAAGCAATGTTCTGTCACAGATCTGAGTGCTATAGACAATATTGTATAGGGCCTTTTTATGTAAATAAACGTGGCGTTAGGCTGTTAAATGTGCTGGTTATAGGATGGTTACATAGCAATAATTACTATATTTGCCTTCTGGGCAAAAATTTTAATGAAATTAGTGTACGCTGGGTGAATAAATTAAGCTAGAATGTTGAGCTGTTAATTGAAAATCCCAGTAATTTGCTTAGGGTATAAGATTCTTATTCTCAAGCCAGATAGCCTGTCTCTTAAGTTGTGTTTAGTTGCTAATGTTAATATAACTGAGAGCTACAAATTCTTCCTAGCTTAGTTGTACGTGGGGGGATGGCCCAGTTGCTTTGATGAAGCTAAGCTCAAAAGTAGTTTATTGCTCTGAGGTGTTATAAAGAAGTATTATAGTACGTAGGACTTTGATTCCTAAAGAAAAAGTTAAAGCTTTTCTTTATAAACAATTTAAGAGGAGTTAATTAGTTTTAGGCTCATCTCACTGAGGTTTTTTAGAATTTATCTTTCTAAAGAAATGCACACGATTGCCTCATAAAAAGCTTACTTGAAGTAAAGTGGGGCAAATAAATTTTAGTACTTCTTGCATAAGGGTAAAGCGAAGAGGCCTGTGTGTAAAAGAAGAGCAACAAGACCCTGCGAAGCTTTATTTTAATTGAAGTTTTTGGGTTTGTTAACCCAAAAGCTTATGCATAGCTTTAAGGTCTCTTTTAAGCGAGCGAGTTTTTAGCTAAAGCAATACTTTGTGACGGATCTGTAATGACATAAATAATATTGTATAATAGGCTGATTAACTTATAAAAAGGGTTCTTTTTATGTAAATGAGTGTGTTGCTTAGTGATAGATTGTTGAATGTGTTGGGCACTAGAGAGGCTGTATGAGAGTGGCTTAGGCAGGGGTTTGCTGCAAAAAAAGGCTTACTGTTAAGGGGTGTGTGAGATGGTTTTTTTTCATATAAAAACTGAGTGTTTAGAATAGACGTTGGAGGAGGGGACTTATGTCAGGGCGGAGGGGGTGACACTGTTAGGGTGCTCCCATTACCTGAAACTATTTCAGCTGTTGGAGATGCTGTTGTGAATGGTGTCGCTGAAGTTGTTCCTGATAATCAGGAGGAAGGGGGCCCCCATGCTGAGGGTGGCTATGTTCCTTTAGAAGAACAAATAGCTGTTGTGGAGCCTGAAGTCCCAGCTAATGTCTGTCAGCCAGTCGAGCAGAGAAATGTGGTTGTAAGTGAAGAAGACAGTGTTCCTGATGTTAGTAAAGACGGGGTCAGTAGTTATTAATGCTCATAGTTAAAGTTTATTGGTGTATTAATAGTTATAATTTATTAAAATAATCCATAAGATAAGCAAAATTACAGTTAATTCGTTTATTGTTAGGCTGTTATGGTCTATTTAAAAACTGGTCAATACGGGTCTCCTTACACCTAATTAACTTGGTTTTAGTGTATGCTTGAAAGGCTACAAAGCCTTTGCGGGGAGTAAGCATTCTTCAGGACCACATGAGATTCAACCTAATTATTGGCAGAGAAAGTGGTGAATTTGACCCTTAAATTCTAAGTTACTTGGGCTCTATAGCTAATTGTAAGCTGTAGGATAATGGGGATTTGAGACGTTTATTTCCTCATTTACCCCAGCTCTGGTTGCTCATGTGGTTTTCGGTTCGAAAACGAGGCGTGTATCTTAAAAATAAAAAAATTTTTGAAGCGTAAGTTGTTGGTCGCTTTAAGTCTAATTAAAAATAAAGTAAAAATGGAGCAAAAACAAAGTTGGACACTTAACACTTTGGGTGTCTTCAGAGGTGTAAAAAGGGGGGTCCAAGCTTATGTGTACTCATAAAAAAATGCGGTGTGCGGGGGGTTTGTGCCTGTATATATAACAAAAATTCATGAGGTGGCCGAGGAAGAGGTGGTGAGCTGTAAACTCATAAACAAGGTGTAGGCCTTTCTTATGAGATGGTTGGTAACAATACTGTGAATAATATTAACACGCCTAAGAGGGTTGGTCCGTGACGAAGTACTAATAAGTTGGTGAAGATTATGAATGACAGGTTCTATGATTTGCCTTGTCCTGTAAACTTAAACGCTTGGTGAAGGTTTGGCTCTATACTAGGCTTGTGCCTAATTATCCAACTTCTAAGGGGTCTTTTATTGTCAACTCATTATACTGCTCATGAAGACATGGCATTCGATTCTGTAGTACATATTATGCGTAATGTGGAAAAAGGATGAATGTTGCGTAATATTCATGCAAATGGGTCCTCTATGTTTTTTATCTGTATTTATGCGCACATTGCTCGTGGGCTGTATTATGGGTCTTATTTAGATAAGACAGTGTGGTATTTTGGGGTGCATTTGTTTTTGTTAACTATGGCGGAGGCTTTCCTCGGTTACACTTTGCCTTGGGGGCAAATGTCATATTGGGGGGCTACTGTTATTACTAATATACTTAGAGTGATCCCCGTAGTAGGAGAGAGTATGCTCCGCTATGTATGAGGGGGTTGGACCGTGTGTAATGCAACTCTAAAGCGGTTTTATACTTTACACTTTCTCTTACCGTTTGTGATAGTGGCGGTTGTTTTTTTACACCTGTTTTTTTTACATGAGAAAGGGAGTAATAACCCTTTGGGTATTGAAAGAGGTACTATGTGTGTGCCCTTCCACCCCTTCTATACTATTAAAGATCTTTTTGGTTATGTTTGCTTTAGGTTCTTTTTTATATATTTAGTGTGTGTGGATCCTGAGCTGTTAGGGAATCATTTAAACTATTGGCCTGCTAATCCTATAAAAACGCCAATCCATGTTCAGCCTGAGTGGTATTTTATGTTTGCTTATGCAATCCTTCGTTCAATTCCTCATAAAGCGGGGGGGGTATATGTTATGTTTTTGTCGATTGTAGTATTATACCTAATTCCTAGTCTTCACAGAGGTAAGTATCGAAGTTTATGTTTTTACCCGTTTAATCAAGTAGTGTTTTGAGTGTTGGTTGGTAGGTTTATTAGGTTAACATGGATTGGTGCTCGCCCAGTGCGGGAGCCTTATATCATTTTGGGGCAGTGTCTTTCAGTCATTTATTTCTCTAGGTTGTTATTAAACCCTCTTTCTTTGTGGGTGTGGGACAAGCTGCTTGAATACCCTAAATTCTGTAGGAGTCGTCCTGTAGACCTGAAATGGTTTAAGTTTTTAGCTTATTTCAAGTTATTAAAATTAGTAAATCGCGAAAGTAGCGCACGTGAGTGGGCTAATAAGTGTAGAAAAATATAAATATGTCTTTTTACGGGAGTCGATATTTTGGTGATATTGTCCATGGGGAACTAGGGAAAGACCTGTTCCGGTACCATGGTTTTGTGATGATAGTAGCAGTGGCTGTGTTGGTCTTTGTTATATATATAGGATGCGTAATCCTTCTTACTAAATTTTCTTATCGCCATTTCTTGAACCGTCAACGATTAGAATTTTGATGGACTATTGTGCCAATGTTGATGTTAGTAGGGTTGTGGTTTCCTTCTATAATTAACCTATATTATATAGAAGAAGTAAAACGGCCCCGGTGAAATTTTAAGGCGATTGGGAAACAATGGTACTGATCTTACGAATTTTGTCGCAATTTAGACACTCCAAGCTCTAGAGAAAGCGCTGAAAGAATTTCGTGTTATACAATTGATTCTTACATAGAAGACCAGCAGGAGACATTTAGAAAAGGAGGGTATCGTTTGTTGGATGTTGATAACGCGATGGTGGCTCCAGCAGATGTGCAAATAACTGCTTTTGTAAGAAGGTCTGATGTGCTCCATTCGTTTGCACTCCCTAAGTTACTAATTAAAGTAGATGCCATCCCAGGTCGAATTAATCGGCTTCCTATAAAAGCTTCCCAGTGTAGAATTATTTACGGGCAGTGTTCTGAAATTTGCGGGGTTAACCATAGATTTATACCGATTGTGATTGAGTTTATTCCTGAGAAATATTTTGTCATATGGTTGGAAGCTCTTAACTAAAATAAAAAATAAGCTAAAGCTTTTAAGAAGCGTTAAACTTTTAATTTAATGAACTTGTACAATGGGCAAGTAGCTTTTAGTGATAAGGTGGTCTAATATTAGGATATAGGGCTCATGCCCCTAAGGCGCCGTGAGTAGTGGCTCTTATCTTTGTGAGAGCTGGCAGAGCTAATGCGTTTGATTTAGGATCAATTCATAAGTATATATACTTGCTTTCATGGCACAAGCTGGCAGACCTAATGCATACGATTTAAGCTCGTCTTATAAGATATACTCTTGTTTGTGTGTGAATTACAAAGCTAAGCCCAGTCTCATTATGGTTAGTGTCGAGTGTCTATTTAAGACTCTAAGGAGAGTAGCTGTTTTCTTTGGAGCCTCTATCCTATTAAGCCTTTGTCAAGTGTCAGCGGACTCTTTTACTCCCTTGGGGTCGACTAAGGCTGCACTGGTGGACTGAGTAGGCGTGGTTGTTGGTGTTATCCCTTTTGTAGGGGTGCTTCTCGCTGTGGGCTTCTATACTTTGTTGGAACGTAAAATTTTGGCTATCATTATAATCCGAAAGGGTCCATCCAAGGTGAGTTATATAGGGATCTTGCAGCCTTTTAGTGACGCAGGTAAGTTGTTATGTAAAGAGTTTATTGTGCCTACACGTGCTAACGTAGGGCCCTTCATTTTGGCTCCTGCACTAATATTAACTATCAGTTTACTTGGATGGCTTTTATACCCGTATAAGTCGGCTGAAGTGTTTTATGTTTTCGGGGTGATTCTGTTTATAGTTATTACTAGAGTCAGGG
>NW_026963677.1:17500-25240 GCF_036588685.1 Mytilus trossulus | reverse complement strand
TAGGGAAAAAAACTGGAGTTGTCGTTCGTTTAACGTTGATAGGATAGATAGCACACAAACTACATTCAGTTGTAAGTGGAGGGTAAAAAAAATGGGGGGGGGGGGGGGGGCAAAAGGGGGTCTCGGGGATTTTTTTTTTTTTTTTTTTTGTATTAACGGAACAGAATGGTTAAAAAGGCCTTTTTACAATATAAATCAATTGCTTTCAAAAAGCAATTGTAAACGGTCTTTCCCCCTTTGAAACATAGATTGATTGGGTGGGGGGGGGGGGTGTTTGTTTTGTTTGTTTGTTTGTTTGTTTATGTGTTTGTTTCTGTAAGGGGTCTAGTATTGTGTTACCGGAGAAGTTTCATGTTTAGTTTGGAAAGTTTTTATTTTATTTTAGGTCCAGCGCGCGCGCCAGATTGAGGAGACACCACGTGACGCGTGTTTATATTAAGAAAAACTTAGTCTTTTTATTTCTCTTTAGGTCGGGACGTTGGACAGACAACATCTATAGAGATGGAATGTACACAATGTAATTTCTTTGGTCATAATAGGAAATGGACATTTTGATCACAGTTCACCAGCAGTGCATGATTTGGATTTAATTGATCCGGTGTAACTTTAAAACACGTTTAAGGATTATTTTCTTAAAATGTATATTTTTCAGCACCAGTTTGTAACAGATAAGTTTTTCAATCCAGGAGCGGACATTTTTATTGTAGGATTTCATTGAGAATTTCGGACCTAGCAAGCGATTTTTACGGCATTGCCATTCTTTTTCTCTAGGAAAAGTCTTGAGAGATATCGGCACCACGTTGTTTTATGAACCTTTAGTACATGTATGCCCTGCTGACTGTAAATTTTGGGATCGATTGGACTTGTAGTTTCAGAGTTTAAGTGATAACAAGGAGGTGGATTATTTTTTCAGAAGAGATGTATGAACAATATAATAGGGAAAAAACTGGAGTTGTCGTTCGTTTAACGTTGATAGGATAGATAGCACACAAACTACATTCAGTTGTAAGTGGAGGGTAAAAAAAATGGGGGGGGGGGGGGGGCAAAAGGGGGTCTCGGGGATTTTTTTTTTTTTTTTTTTGTATTAACGGAACAGAATGGTTAAAAAGGCCTTTTTACAATATAAATCAATTGCTTTCAAAAAGCAATTGTAAACGGTCTTTCCCCCTTTGAAACATAGATTGATTGGGTGGGGGGGGGGGTGTTTGTTTTGTTTGTTTGTTTGTTTGTTTATGTGTTTGTTTCTGTAAGGGGTCTAGTATTGTGTTACCGGAGAAGTTTCATGTTTAGTTTGGAAAGTTTTTATTTTATTTTAGGTCCAGCGCGCGCGCCAGATTGAGGAGACACCACGTGACGCGTGTTTATATTAAGAAAAACTTAGTCTTTTTATTTCTCTTTAGGTCGGGACGTTGGACAGACAACATCTATAGAGATGGAATGTACACAATGTAATTTCTTTGGTCATAATAGGAAATGGACATTTTGATCACAGTTCACCAGCAGTGCATGATTTGGATTTAATTGATCCGGTGTAACTTTAAAACACGTTTAAGGATTATTTTCTTAAAATGTATATTTTTCAGCACCAGTTTGTAACAGATAAGTTTTTCAATCCAGGAGCGGACATTTTTATTGTAGGATTTCATTGAGAATTTCGGACCTAGCAAGCGATTTTTACGGCATTGCCATTCTTTTTCTCTAGGAAAAGTCTTGAGAGATATCGGCACCACGTTGTTTTATGAACCTTTAGTACATGTATGCCCTGCTGACTGTAAATTTTGGGATCGATTGGACTTGTAGTTTCAGAGTTTAAGTGATAACAAGGAGGTGGATTATTTTTTCAGAAGAGATGTATGAACAATATAATAGGGAAAAAACTGGAGTTGTCGTTCGTTTAACGTTGATAGGATAGATAGCACACAAACTACATTCAGTTGTAAGTGGAGGGTAAAAAAAATGGGGGGGGGGGGGGGGGGGCAAAAGGGGGTCTCGGGGATTTTTTTTTTTTTTTTTTTGTATTAACGGAACAGAATGGTTAAAAAGGCCTTTTTACAATATAAATCAATTGCTTTCAAAAAGCAATTGTAAACGGTCTTTCCCCCTTTGAAACATAGATTGATTGGGTGGGGGGGGGGTGTTTGTTTTGTTTGTTTGTTTGTTTGTTTATGTGTTTGTTTCTGTAAGGGGTCTAGTATTGTGTTACCGGAGAAGTTTCATGTTTAGTTTGGAAAGTTTTTATTTTATTTTAGGTCCAGCGCGCGCGCCAGATTGAGGAGACACCACGTGACGCGTGTTTATATTAAGAAAAACTTAGTCTTTTTATTTCTCTTTAGGTCGGGACGTTGGACAGACAACATCTATAGAGATGGAATGTACACAATGTAATTTCTTTGGTCATAATAGGAAATGGACATTTTGATCACAGTTCACCAGCAGTGCATGATTTGGATTTAATTGATCCGGTGTAACTTTAAAACACGTTTAAGGATTATTTTCTTAAAATGTATATTTTTCAGCACCAGTTTGTAACAGATAAGTTTTTCAATCCAGGAGCGGACATTTTTATTGTAGGATTTCATTGAGAATTTCGGACCTAGCAAGCGATTTTTACGGCATTGCCATTCTTTTTCTCTAGGAAAAGTCTTGAGAGATATCGGCACCACGTTGTTTTATGAACCTTTAGTACATGTATGCCCTGCTGACTGTAAATTTTGGGATCGATTGGACTTGTAGTTTCAGAGTTTAAGTGATAACAAGGAGGTGGATTATTTTTTCAGAAGAGATGTATGAACAATATAATAGGGAAAAAACTGGAGTTGTCGTTCGTTTAACGTTGATAGGATAGATAGCACACAAACTACATTCAGTTGTAAGTGGAGGGTAAAAAAAATGGGGGGGGGGGGGGGGCAAAAGGGGGTCTCGGGGATTTTTTTTTTTTTTTTTTTGTATTAACGGAACAGAATGGTTAAAAAGGCCTTTTTACAATATAAATCAATTGCTTTCAAAAAGCAATTGTAAACGGTCTTTCCCCCTTTGAAACATAGATTGATTGGGTGGGGGGGGGGTGTTTGTTTTGTTTGTTTGTTTGTTTGTTTATGTGTTTGTTTCTGTAAGGGGTCTAGTATTGTGTTACCGGAGAAGTTTCATGTTTAGTTTGGAAAGTTTTTATTTTATTTTAGGTCCAGCGCGCGCGCCAGATTGAGGAGACACCACGTGACGCGTGTTTATATTAAGAAAAACTTAGTCTTTTTATTTCTCTTTAGGTCGGGACGTTGGACAGACAACATCTATAGAGATGGAATGTACACAATGTAATTTCTTTGGTCATAATAGGAAATGGACATTTTGATCACAGTTCACCAGCAGTGCATGATTTGGATTTAATTGATCCGGTGTAACTTTAAAACACGTTTAAGGATTATTTTCTTAAAATGTATATTTTTCAGCACCAGTTTGTAACAGATAAGTTTTTCAATCCAGGAGCGGACATTTTTATTGTAGGATTTCATTGAGAATTTCGGACCTAGCAAGCGATTTTTACGGCATTGCCATTCTTTTTCTCTAGGAAAAGTCTTGAGAGATATCGGCACCACGTTGTTTTATGAACCTTTAGTACATGTATGCCCTGCTGACTGTAAATTTTGGGATCGATTGGACTTGTAGTTTCAGAGTTTAAGTGATAACAAGGAGGTGGATTATTTTTTCAGAAGAGATGTATGAACAATATAATAGGGAAAAAACTGGAGTTGTCGTTCGTTTAACGTTGATAGGATAGATAGCACACAAACTACATTCAGTTGTAAGTGGAGGGTAAAAAAAATGGGGGGGGGGGGGGGGGGGCAAAAGGGGGTCTCGGGGATTTTTTTTTTTTTTTTTTTGTATTAACGGAACAGAATGGTTAAAAAGGCCTTTTTACAATATAAATCAATTGCTTTCAAAAAGCAATTGTAAACGGTCTTTCCCCCTTTGAAACATAGATTGATTGGGTGGGGGGGGGGTGTTTGTTTTGTTTGTTTGTTTGTTTGTTTATGTGTTTGTTTCTGTAAGGGGTCTAGTATTGTGTTACCGGAGAAGTTTCATGTTTAGTTTGGAAAGTTTTTATTTTATTTTAGGTCCAGCGCGCGCGCCAGATTGAGGAGACACCACGTGACGCGTGTTTATATTAAGAAAAACTTAGTCTTTTTATTTCTCTTTAGGTCGGGACGTTGGACAGACAACATCTATAGAGATGGAATGTACACAATGTAATTTCTTTGGTCATAATAGGAAATGGACATTTTGATCACAGTTCACCAGCAGTGCATGATTTGGATTTAATTGATCCGGTGTAACTTTAAAACACGTTTAAGGATTATTTTCTTAAAATGTATATTTTTCAGCACCAGTTTGTAACAGATAAGTTTTTCAATCCAGGAGCGGACATTTTTATTGTAGGATTTCATTGAGAATTTCGGACCTAGCAAGCGATTTTTACGGCATTGCCATTCTTTTTCTCTAGGAAAAGTCTTGAGAGATATCGGCACCACGTTGTTTTATGAACCTTTAGTACATGTATGCCCTGCTGACTGTAAATTTTGGGATCGATTGGACTTGTAGTTTCAGAGTTTAAGTGATAACAAGGAGGTGGATTATTTTTTCAGAAGAGATGTATGAACAATATAATAGGGAAAAAACTGGAGTTGTCGTTCGTTTAACGTTGATAGGATAGATAGCACACAAACTACATTCAGTTGTAAGTGGAGGGTAAAAAAAATGGGGGGGGGGGGGGGGGGGGCAAAAGGGGGTCTCGGGGATTTTTTTTTTTTTTTTTTTGTATTAACGGAACAGAATGGTTAAAAAGGCCTTTTTACAATATAAATCAATTGCTTTCAAAAAGCAATTGTAAACGGTCTTTCCCCCTTTGAAACATAGATTGATTGGGTGGGGGGGGGGGTGTTTGTTTTGTTTGTTTGTTTGTTTGTTTATGTGTTTGTTTCTGTAAGGGGTCTAGTATTGTGTTACCGGAGAAGTTTCATGTTTAGTTTGGAAAGTTTTTATTTTATTTTAGGTCCAGCGCGCGCGCCAGATTGAGGAGACACCACGTGACGCGTGTTTATATTAAGAAAAACTTAGTCTTTTTATTTCTCTTTAGGTCGGGACGTTGGACAGACAACATCTATAGAGATGGAATGTACACAATGTAATTTCTTTGGTCATAATAGGAAATGGACATTTTGATCACAGTTCACCAGCAGTGCATGATTTGGATTTAATTGATCCGGTGTAACTTTAAAACACGTTTAAGGATTATTTTCTTAAAATGTATATTTTTCAGCACCAGTTTGTAACAGATAAGTTTTTCAATCCAGGAGCGGACATTTTTATTGTAGGATTTCATTGAGAATTTCGGACCTAGCAAGCGATTTTTACGGCATTGCCATTCTTTTTCTCTAGGAAAAGTCTTGAGAGATATCGGCACCACGTTGTTTTATGAACCTTTAGTACATGTATGCCCTGCTGACTGTAAATTTTGGGATCGATTGGACTTGTAGTTTCAGAGTTTAAGTGATAACAAGGAGGTGGATTATTTTTTCAGAAGAGATGTATGAACAATATAATAGGGAAAAAACTGGAGTTGTCGTTCGTTTAACGTTGATAGGATAGATAGCACACAAACTACATTCAGTTGTAAGTGGAGGGTAAAAAAAATGGGGGGGGGGGGGGGGGGCAAAAGGGGGTCTCGGGGATTTTTTTTTTTTTTTTTTTGTATTAACGGAACAGAATGGTTAAAAAGGCCTTTTTACAATATAAATCAATTGCTTTCAAAAAGCAATTGTAAACGGTCTTTCCCCCTTTGAAACATAGATTGATTGGGTGGGGGGGGGGTGTTTGTTTTGTTTGTTTGTTTGTTTGTTTATGTGTTTGTTTCTGTAAGGGGTCTAGTATTGTGTTACCGGAGAAGTTTCATGTTTAGTTTGGAAAGTTTTTATTTTATTTTAGGTCCAGCGCGCGCGCCAGATTGAGGAGACACCACGTGACGCGTGTTTATATTAAGAAAAACTTAGTCTTTTTATTTCTCTTTAGGTCGGGACGTTGGACAGACAACATCTATAGAGATGGAATGTACACAATGTAATTTCTTTGGTCATAATAGGAAATGGACATTTTGATCACAGTTCACCAGCAGTGCATGATTTGGATTTAATTGATCCGGTGTAACTTTAAAACACGTTTAAGGATTATTTTCTTAAAATGTATATTTTTCAGCACCAGTTTGTAACAGATAAGTTTTTCAATCCAGGAGCGGACATTTTTATTGTAGGATTTCATTGAGAATTTCGGACCTAGCAAGCGATTTTTACGGCATTGCCATTCTTTTTCTCTAGGAAAAGTCTTGAGAGATATCGGCACCACGTTGTTTTATGAACCTTTAGTACATGTATGCCCTGCTGACTGTAAATTTTGGGATCGATTGGACTTGTAGTTTCAGAGTTTAAGTGATAACAAGGAGGTGGATTATTTTTTCAGAAGAGATGTATGAACAATATAATAGGGAAAAAACTGGAGTTGTCGTTCGTTTAACGTTGATAGGATAGATAGCACACAAACTACATTCAGTTGTAAGTGGAGGGTAAAAAAAATGGGGGGGGGGGGGGGGGGGGGCAAAAGGGGGTCTCGGGGATTTTTTTTTTTTTTTTTTTGTATTAACGGAACAGAATGGTTAAAAAGGCCTTTTTACAATATAAATCAATTGCTTTCAAAAAGCAATTGTAAACGGTCTTTCCCCCTTTGAAACATAGATTGATTGGGTGGGGGGGGGGGGTGTTTGTTTTGTTTGTTTGTTTGTTTGTTTATGTGTTTGTTTCTGTAAGGGGTCTAGTATTGTGTTACCGGAGAAGTTTCATGTTTAGTTTGGAAAGTTTTTATTTTATTTTAGGTCCAGCGCGCGCGCCAGATTGAGGAGACACCACGTGACGCGTGTTTATATTAAGAAAAACTTAGTCTTTTTATTTCTCTTTAGGTCGGGACGTTGGACAGACAACATCTATAGAGATGGAATGTACACAATGTAATTTCTTTGGTCATAATAGGAAATGGACATTTTGATCACAGTTCACCAGCAGTGCATGATTTGGATTTAATTGATCCGGTGTAACTTTAAAACACGTTTAAGGATTATTTTCTTAAAATGTATATTTTTCAGCACCAGTTTGTAACAGATAAGTTTTTCAATCCAGGAGCGGACATTTTTATTGTAGGATTTCATTGAGAATTTCGGACCTAGCAAGCGATTTTTACGGCATTGCCATTCTTTTTCTCTAGGAAAAGTCTTGAGAGATATCGGCACCACGTTGTTTTATGAACCTTTAGTACATGTATGCCCTGCTGACTGTAAATTTTGGGATCGATTGGACTTGTAGTTTCAGAGTTTAAGTGATAACAAGGAGGTGGATTATTTTTTCAGAAGAGATGTATGAACAATAATATAAATCAATTGCTTTCAAAAAGCAATTGTAAACGGTCTTTCCCCCTTTGAAACAGATTGATTGGGGGGGGGGGGGGGGTTTGTTTGTTTGTTTTGTTTGTTTGTTTGTTTGTTTGTTTGTTTCTGTAAGGGGTCTAGTATTGTGTTACCGGAGAAGTTTCATGTTTAGTTTGGAAAGTTTTTATTTTATTTTAGGTCCAGCGCGCGCGCCAGATTGAGGAGACACCACGTGACGCGTGTTTATATTAAGAAAAACTTAGTCTTTTTATTTCTCT